>NW_017308120.1:85535-87725 GCF_000935625.1 Nanorana parkeri | reverse complement strand
AACGGCTCGGGGGGGGAAGGGGAAAGGAAAAAAGGGGGGGGGGGGGGGGAATTTATCAAAACTGGAGCATTTGCCCATAGTAACCAATCAGCTTCCCTCTTCGTTGTGTTCAGTTATGCTTTGAAAGACAGAAGCTGATTGGTTGCCAGGAGCAATTGCTCCAAATTCCCCCGGTTGCTTTTTGGGACAAACTAAAGTTTTTATTGCCAATATTTACAAAAGATATGTAATTTTTCTTTGTAATTTATAGGAAAATAAATGTCTTTATGAACCACCGTTGGTTTAAAAAAAAAAGCCGTTTTACTGCAAATAAACATTTTATTATATAATTTTTGCATTTAAAATGACACTAAAAAGATACTTTTGGTACAAGCAAAGTTAAAATTAAATAGGCATTTTTTTTTCGTTTTGGAAAGATTTCTTTTATGCAACATTAAACAAAACGAAATGAAAACACAAAATTATATAATAAAAATAAAAAAAAAAAAAAAAAAACCTACAGTAAAATAATAGCTATGGGGAAACGGGGAGAAAGGAGTTAATTAGGGCTGCTTAGGCTTAGGCTTAGGGGTTAAATAGAAAAACATTTTATGTTATTTATTTATTTTTTAATTAATGGTTAACCAAAATTGAAATAATGAAAAAATCGGGAAAATAAGGGCTAAGGGGAAAAGGGAAGGAAGGAGTTAATTAGGGCTGCTTAGGATCAACTAAGGGTTTGTAGGGGTTAAATAGGAATACATTTTATTTTATTTATTTTTCTTTAATATTAAAAAAAATTAATGGTAAACAAAAATTGAAATGAAAAAAACTGCATTAAAATAATAGCTAAACAAAAATTTAAATACAAAAAAATGCAGGAAAATAATAGCTATGGGGAAGCTAATTATGACTGCTTCGGGTTAAAGGAGAATTATGGGGAGAGTGAAATACACTCATCCCCATAATTAGACACTGGAGCTGTCACACGTCGGCTCTATAGACCTATAGATTGGAAATTGAGTGATAACATACCGCCGATCGCGCAGTTCCCAATCTTCTCCCTGCAGAGATTCAGCCCCCTCTCCGTTTCTCCAGCGCTGATTGGAGGAACGAACAGGGGAAGGGGGCGGGCACAGCTCTAGAGAGGCAGAGCCAGCTGTCAATCAGGCAGAGGGGTGGATCCTGACAATATGGCTCTGCGATGTCACCATACAGCGGGCAATAGTATATAGTATATGTCCTCCTGTGATCCCTATGAGGACTATGGCCCAAAAAAAAGTTGCCCCGTAGTTCTCTTTTAACTAAGAGGTTTTAAGGAGTTAAATAGGAATGCATTTTATTTTTTTTCAACTGATCAAAAGTCACGCCTTTGTTTTACATATGAATGAAAGAACAAATACGATGTTACAATATATTGTTACATTGTATTGCTCAATGATACCTGTGTCTGTAAGTGTCATTTCACACAGGGGTGGCTGCTCCAGCTACAGTATGTGATCCATTGTAATAGTGGCTGGGGGATATGGGTGGGGGATGGGGGGGCTGAACGTAGGAGATACGTCCTACAAACTTTGTTTTAATTCTGGTGGTATATACTGAGTGGCCGGATTATTATGACCCCCCCATTAGTACATCGTTGGGCCGCCTGGTGACTCCACTGTTTGATCATTTCTAAGGGTGCGATGGTCTTTAAATGACTCCTGGAGGTTACAGAAGCTCCTTTCACCTATTCTGCACCTGTTCCTGTGCCGATAACGGCCCCTCATCAGTGTAAGAAAATCAGACCGTGAATTAAAAAAAAAGGTCAAATTTAAAATTTAAAGTGACAGTACACAAGATATTGATCAAAATGATTGACCATAGAATCGACACAAATAAATTAGCCGAAATACACCCCGAAAAAACCCCGCCCCCTCTAAACGAACGATGAGTCTCCGTGTCTGCAAAATTTTACCAACAACGAAATCTGTAATTTCACATTGAAATCAATTTTGGCGTAATCATGCTGCTGATCCCTTCCTGATTTCATTGAGAACTAAGAAATTACCTAATAAATAGTTTATTGATCAGTGAACAGCCCGTGATCTGTAACCGGATGTCATGTGACCGATGAGATCTACGGCCGGCTCAATCGGTAGATGGCCTTCAGTCTGCACGGCTACAATGATGATTATAGGTGAAAAAATGAAACAAAAAAGTTACCCAAAT
>NW_017308120.1:84195-85519 GCF_000935625.1 Nanorana parkeri | reverse complement strand
GATCTGGAAAAGATGCTGCATGCCGTATTTTTTCGGATCGCGCTGCGTCGGAGCGGAGGGCATTCCTGTGCCGCGCTTTCCCATGCGTGGCGATCGCACTGCGGGCAGGGGGGGCGTGTCTGTGGTGCTATTGACATGAATGGCACCGATACGCCCCAGAGGGCTGCCCGGCTTGATCTGTGCAATCTGGTGCGTTCCGAGCTCGAGCCGCGCCGGGGCGCACTGGATGTGCTGTGACTGGGCCCTCAGGCAAAGACATTTCCCCCCTCAAATGATATGATATGTGCAGGAGACAGACACAGAGTTCCAGGAAGTAAAGGGAGAAAGGTTCACCTGCCCTTAGTGAAAATGGCCACCGTGAGAAGAATGAAGAGCAAAAGGAAAATAAGGTATGCGAAGAATATCCCACCGCAACCTAACCACTGAACCATCACATTCTCAAACAATTCATCCCCACACAGCTCCCTCCTCATGTATCACTGGCCCCTCCCCTTTTAGATTGTAAGCCTTCAGGGGCAGGGCCCTCCTTACCATCTTGTCTTGAATTGTATTGTGATTTCAATGTCTTCCCTATATTGTAAAGCGCTGCACACACTGTTGGCACCTGGGTGCTAGACCGGTCCCCACAGGCTCTTCTCCCGCCGGCTCCAGCGGTCTAATGACCCGTGACATCATCACGTCTAAGTCCATTAGACACGAGGAAGCCGAGGAAAATTCCACAGCTGGAGTGGAGGGAGAGAGGTGAGTGGTCACCGCTGCAGGGCCTGAGGATCATTTGAGTGTCTTCTTTAATTTAACTTTTGCAGTGCGGGGACAGTGCGGGGGCTGTGCGGGAACAGTGTGGGGGTAGCCCCACTGCACGTGTTATTTTTTTTTAAATGGAGTCTTCTTCAAGCACTGTGTGTTATAAAACAATTGCCATTCTTTGTGTCGCAAAAATCCTCGTCCTCGTGTCTGTTGGAAATTGGGCTCATTTGTTCCATCTCGGCCGTTCCGCAGCCACTTCCCTGCCTGCATGCACTCCGGCGACGGCAGCCTAAAATTCTCAGTTTCCTGATGGTGGGTGACAACAGTGGACCGCGTCTGTGTAACGTGTATTGAAATGACCGCCGGAAAGCCTATGCGACAGGGTGACAACGCAGGAGTGCAATTCGGAGACTGGGACAGAGCGTTGTCACCCTTTAACAGGGAGTACCAAACAAGGACCTCCATCATGACGGGATCACCAGGGATTGACTGTAATGGATGCTGTCGGTTTAACATCCACAGTAACTTTTAAAGTGGCATTAAAGGCCAACTCCAGCCTTGTACGTATTTAGTAGAC
>NW_017308120.1:81206-81415 GCF_000935625.1 Nanorana parkeri | reverse complement strand
TAGATATAAAAATGTGGGGGGGGGGGGAGGGCTCGAATGGGGGAGTTGGTCTTTAACATGTCATTACTTATATGAGGTGAGTGTATACTTTAATAGTGTCTATTCTATCATTTCCCCCTCGCTGAGAATAAGGCCAAATTCAGCACCCGAGGGGTTAAGCTCCCTTTACGTTCAGGTGCCCGCTTAATGATGTTCAAGCGGTTCCACCT
>NW_017308120.1:78449-78657 GCF_000935625.1 Nanorana parkeri | reverse complement strand
ATAGAAATACCGTGGGAAAAAAAGGAGCGAATCCTCGGAGCGCGCAGGAAGGGGCTGACCTCAATAACGAGCAGACATTAGTTCTGCCGAGCAGCCGGTTTGGGCAGAACAAGCTTTAGAGAAGTGCCGCGCCAGCACATGTAAGCGGTATAGAAAAAATTTAATGGTCACTCTGGGGGCGGGAGGTAAAGCCTTTCCTGAACTCAAC
>NW_017308120.1:76286-78316 GCF_000935625.1 Nanorana parkeri | reverse complement strand
CGCCGGATGCCGGAGGGCGCCACCGAGGCGGCAGGTTGGCTTTGCAGATGCAAAGTGAAGGAGATGATACCGTGGTGGATGTTGGGGGTGGAGCTTGTATGTATCTGAAGGTAGGATTTGTAACAAGTTTTGCCCCCCTCCCAAAAAAGAAACATTGAATATAAATATATATCCAGGAAAGGTGAGCTGGATTTCCCACAAGGCCAACCAAGGCCCGGGCTCGGGGCAGCAGGGAGCAGAGGAGCAGCAGGGGTGTGGAATTCCTATCTTCCGATGGCCGGGACATGCAGTTCCGGGCACCCGGGTGGGTAGTTGTTTTCTACATTTAGCCCGGCTTTGAGCAAGCAGAGTTAAATGTACAGCGGGGAAGCCGCCGCTTGTTTTGTACAAGTAATCCCGGCGATGTCGCCGAGATCACTTGTATGCAGCCGGTAGGGCTGCCATTCTCCATGGGGGAGGGTTTGGCGGGAAGGGGGGCGCATTGAGGAACCTGTCCTTGGGGCAGCAGAGAGAGTAAATCTGGCCCTGTGCACGGGTTTCCAAGTACTTGGGTGCCCATCGCAACCAGATTCCACTCCACCATTGGATGTAGATAACCCAAAGAGCATGGAACTCCTTGATTGCTCAGTATTTCATTGTTCCATTGGAAGGTGGTACACCATGAAGTACATGAAGACAGGTTTGGGTGTCCCTGCCCTTTATGTTTTTGAAGGAGAGGGAGACTAGAAACTGTCTTCATTTACTTACTAACGTTCCATTTTCCATTGGAATAAAGAAATCTTGAGAAATCAAGGAGTTCTGCACTCTTTGGGTTATCTACATCCAATGGTGGAGTGGAATCTGGTTTAGACGGGCACCCTAGTACACACTCAAGTACATACAAATTTATGTATGGCCAAAACTTGTAAACACCTGGCCATCACACCAAGGCTATCCCTATCTACATTATTTGGCCAAACGTTACATAGTTAGTCAGGTTGAAAAAAAACACAAGTCCATCGAGTTCAACCTATAGAGATACGTTTGTGGACACCAAACCATCAAACCTTTATGAGTTTGTTGGACATCCCATTCCAGAACCATGGCCATTAATATGTAGTTATAGTAGCGTCCGCTCTTCTGGGAAGATTTTCCACAAGTTTTTGGAAGGTCTCTGTGGGAATTTGGGCCCATTTGTGAGGTCAGGTACTAATGCTGGATGAGAAGACCTGGCTCACAACCCGAACCCAGTTCATCCCAAATGTGTCCAGAAGGGTTGAGGTCAGGGCTCTTTGCAGGACACTCGAGTTCCTCCACATCAAACTTGTCAAACCATGTCTACATGGAGCTTGGACATTAGAGTTGTCTCCTCTTTGTGGCTATAGTTGCCCCCCCCCTTCTTTTTGTGGATATAGCAGCCTCCACTCTTCAGAGAAGGCTTTCCACAAGATTTTGGAGGGTGTCTGTTGGAAATTGTACCCATTTGTGAGGTCAGGTACTGATGCTGGATAAAAAGACCTGGCTCACAATCCAATTCATCTCAAAGATGTTCAGTAGGGTTGAGGTCAGGTTTATGGGACACTCGAGTTCCTCCACACCATACTGGTCACACCATGTCTTTATTGAGCTGGCTTTGTACACAGGAGGGCAGTCATGGTGGAACAGAAAAGGACCTTACCAAGCCACAAGGTTGGAAGAGCTCAATTGTCTACAATGTCTTTGTATGATGTAGAATTAACAGTACCCTTCATTGGAGACACCTGAATTCCATCATTTGGAGGGTTGTCCACATACGTTTGGTCATATAGTACACTAAAATAAAATGATCCTCACCAAAAGTCTGAAAAAAGCTTTGAGATCAGCTTTAAGTGATATGAACACATTGTTAAAAGGCAAAAGTGCATTTTACAGTCAAACTTGCTACAAGTTTTTCTAAACTTCCACACAGCACTAAAGAATTAGACAAAAGGAGCCCCAAAGCAATGCTGCACCTAAGCCGCAGTGCTCTGAGAATCCTTTGTCATTTGTAAAACATTTTATACAGATTGTGG
>NW_017308120.1:75222-76227 GCF_000935625.1 Nanorana parkeri | reverse complement strand
CCTTATTTGATAAAGACAGAAAATAATTACATTAAAGAAATCCCCTTTAAGACCCGTATTTAGACAGGCCGGAGCGGTGAAGCGGAGAGGTCAGAGCCGCCATTCCACAATCTCCAGTAAATGCGGCCCGGTCCGGAGACAGCCAAGATACAGAATGGCGTCTGGAGCCCGCGGCTCCCCCAGCACTTAATGTTCTGTATTGTTAAAAGCCGAACGTCAGGATAACTTATAGAGAGACATCGCAAAAGTGGCAGTAATGATTTTTCATGTCACTTAGACATTACAGACGTCCTTAATTACTCTTTGGCAAAGGGCATATTTAAAGAGGAAGAGAGGAAGGTTCAAGAAGCGTCATGAATAATTGAGCGCCTCACAAACAGTCATATTGGCTGTACAGGGCGCTGGACACTTACAGGAAGCTGCGGCAGGACTGTCCGGAGGGCCCGCTCGGGGGGCCACTTCATAGTCCGCATAGCAACGCTCATAATAAAGGGTTAACCTTCCATGCGTAACCAACAGAAAAGTGTACTTCTTAGTTTTTAATAAAGTTGGTAAGAGATACTACCATGTCCATGTTCACGGGGCTCTGTTACAGGCATTTCCCCTCACTTCCTGTCCTGGTGACAGCATTATAGAAGACAGGAAGTGATGGGCACTCTCCAACCCCGGTAACCCTGTCTGAATTTCATTTATATTATTAAAATGGGACCTTTTTAAGACAAAGTATCATAACTGGGCGAGATTACGTTAAAATGTGTGACCATGTCACTGGTCACACATTCTAACATAGTCTCAAACTTTGATAGAACAGAGGCCTGTCTGTAATCATTTAATCAGAGAAATAGATTATAATAGGGAACATTACAGTGTAACATTCCCCATTATAATCCACTTGTCTAATTACATGAGGCAGTGGCGGTAGTTCCACCACTGCCTCTACCCAATGACACCTGTGATGCCATACTCAGGCCCACAGGCGGGACAACGGAGCCCGGAAAGCAAGGT
>NW_017308120.1:72103-74413 GCF_000935625.1 Nanorana parkeri | reverse complement strand
TTTATTGGCCGATGGAGGTGACCTGGCAGCAGTTCAGCCTCCAGAATCATCTCCAGTGCCGACCGTCAGCTTTATACAGCTGAATAAAGTCTGTTTAGAGCAGGGATCTCAAACCTCCGGCCCTCCAGCTGTGGGGTGAAACTTCAAATCCCATACATTTTTTACCCAAATTTCCGGGTATTGTACTGAGTAGAATCTAAGCTCTACTTTATATATAAGCCAACGTATTTCTCATGCGGGGTCAGAATAGTTAGAAAGGACGCAAAGTGAGGACGCAAAGCCACTTTGCGTCCTCACACTCCCTGTCACCACTTCCAGGGGTGACGGACGAGAGGTACAAGAGAAGCCCCTCATCAGCTCAGTCTTCACCCAGGTATGTGACAATACCTCCCCAAGTTCCAGAGTACAAAGTCAGCTCCATAAAGACATGTTTTCACCAGGTGAGGAGGAACTAGAGTGTCCTGCACAGAGCCCTGACCTAAACCCTACTGAATACCTTCGGGATGAATTGGAGCCGGATCTTCTCATCCAACATCAGTACCTCACTGCAGGAATGAAAAAGTTTCCAGGCACACTCACCAGCCAGCATGCAAAAAAACTTGTCTAACCACTAAGGTTAAAAGCAGAGGTTTAGATACACGTCTTCTGCAGAAAATGTGAAAGCCGCACAGCCACGTCAAGACACCTCTATATAGTGCGGTCCTAACTCTAAGCTATCAGAGCCTCCATCTTGGAGCATATCTAAACCTCTGTTTTTAACGTTAGCGGTGAGACAAGTGTTTTTGCAAGCTGGCTGGTGAGTGTGCCTGGAAACTTTTTGCTGTTTTACTGTTTGAAGCCCTTCTGTGTGCACCGCGCTGTAAAGCTGGTAATGAATTGATGAGTGCGTTTGTCATTTGTTTTACTTGACTGATTTGGTGCAGTGACTCATGTGGGGTCTCAGCTGCCGTTGTGATGTGCGGGGTACCTTGTGTGTCCCTGTGCCTTTAAGGGAGGTGGGGCTTCCTCCTGACAAACCTGCACCCAATTTAATCTTTTGCCCCATGTGCTCTAAGATGGAGACTTTCATAGTATAGAGTTAGGACCACTCTATATAGAGGTGCCTTGTCGCGGCTGTGCGGCTTTCACATTTTTTGCAGAAGACGTGGATCTAAAACCTCTGTTTTTAACCTTAGCGGTGAGACAAGTGTTTTTGCATGCTGGCTGGTGAGTGTGCCTGAAAACTTTTGCTGTTTTACTGTTTGAAGCCCATTCCATGTGCACATTGCTGTAAAGCTGGTAACGAATTGATGAGTGCGTTTGCCATTTGTTTTGCTTCACTTCAGGAATGGACACAAATTGCCACAGACACCCTCCAAAATCTTTTGTAAAGTCTTCTGAGAAGACTGGAAGCTGTTTAAGTTACAAATGGGGACCATCTCCATATACTGTAAAAGCCATGATTTTGGAATGGGATGTCCAACAAGCTCATATAGGTGTGATGGTCAGGGGTCCGCACATACATTAGGGCATATAAGATATACAGGTGAAACTCGAATAATTAGAATATCGTGCAAAAGTAATGGCAGTAAGTGCTGCAAAAGGGGCCCAAACCAAGTACTGAGTACATATGCATGCTTGTACTTTTCAGAGGTCCGATATTGTTCTATGTACAATCCTTGTTTTATTGATTGCATGTAATAATCTACTTTTTTTGAGGTTGTGGATTTGGGGTTTTCATGAGCTGTAAGCCATAATCATCACAATGATGACAAATCACGGCTTGAACTATCTTGCTTTGCATGTAATGAGCCTCTCTCATATATTAGTTTCACCTTTTAAGTTGCATTAGTGAAATAAATGAACTTTGCACGATATTCTAATTATTCGAGTTTCACCTGTATACAGTGAGAGCCTTTCTGTTTGTGCTGGGACCTCAGTTTTTCGACAGCCTACGTGTCTCCTCCAACGTGCAGCCGAAGCTCATGGGTAAAACACGCAATGAAATAAATGCACAAATCTACTCCTTGAAATTGTATTTGCCTTACGTCTTCAGCTCCAGCTTGCGGCTACAACCATCCTGATGTATAAGCCCAGGGGCCCCGCAGACCAGGGCCCCCCATACCTGGTTGTTTAGCAGGAAATAACTCAGTCATTAGGAGCTGCCATCCCGGTGGACTTTTTAAGCCGGAGTTTATTCATCACTGCTCTTTCGCGGTGCTCCCACAGCTGTCAGATGGGCACAGCCAATATGACAATGGGCTTCCTCTTGATGGATGAGGACTCAGAAGAAAAGGTGCCTCTGAACGAGAGCGAACGCGAAGCCTGAGG
>NW_017308120.1:52917-71937 GCF_000935625.1 Nanorana parkeri | reverse complement strand
GGGGAGCCGGGGCTCGAACGTTTCTGCTGGAAAGTGCATGTACTTAAAAACCACAAGAAGTAAATAAGTAATCTAATCAAATGGGCTGCCGGGAACACTTTATCCCCCCCGGCCCGGCTGTGTTTACAGAAAACTCAAAGGGGAGCGTTTAGTCGCCGTTGTGCGGTTACCGAGGTCCTGGCTCTGGTCGCGTTTATTGCCCTGTGATTGTGCTGCCCTCTTTTTATGTCCTGTTTATGTGTTGTGGCTTTTTGTCACATCGTGACAGGTTATTACGGCTGCCGGGTCACTCCGCCACGGGGGCTCTCTTGGCTCTCCGCAACAATTTTGGGATGGAAAAGAAAATGAAACTATTTTCTCGTCTCGCGATGTGTTGAAGGGCTTTCTGTAGAATGTCAGCTCTTGGGCAGCAGGATGTCTACCAAATTACAGGACTGTGTAAAATGCTGGCAGTGCGTATGCCATTGAAGTAGATGCAAGCCTTCGCTTCTCGGCCTTTTGGCTAAGATCAAGTGTAATATCTGTTCTTATCAGTTTTCGGAGGGGAACAGCCCCATCGTTTCGGAGGGGAACAGCCCCATCGTTTCTGAGTTTCATCCTAGGTGGGAGCTTCTCTGTGCTAATGCCTCCTGATAGGGATGGGGCTGCTGTTATCTGGTGGGAGGGTTTGGGGATCCACAGAGGCCCATGGAGCTGTACCCCCTGGGGGTGGCGTCCCAGGGTGTTCCGGAAAATCACTTGGGTTTGGAAGCCCACTTGATTCACCGTCACTAGGTCACGGCACTCAAAGCATTTTCTGCACCACGCCATTTGGGCAGGGCTTCTGGCTAGCCCGGGGCAATTTTTAAACCTTGGCCGGATGGCCTGCCAGGTTTGTGCACTGGCACCTATTTATTTCAAGCACAATTTTTAGGGATTATGGAGCTCAATTCCACACCCTCTGTAATGCCATCACCCCTAAAGAGAACCACCATCATGGCTGTGCTCTGATGTCATCAGCTGAAGAGATTCTGGAGCTACATGTAGAAAATACTTTTATATTCTATTAATAAGAGGACTAGCGGAGACAGGGGCGTAACTACAGGCCATGGGACCTGATAGAAAAATTTTAATGGGGCCCCATTGGTGGCCCCTTAAAATCTAAATCAAGGACAGGTAGCAGGAGGGCTGTCCTCTAGGAATGCACCAAAACCAGTTTTTCGGTATCGAGTAGGAGCACCGATATTTTTTTTTCCCGATACACGCCGATACCGAATACCGATACTGGAAATCCCATTAAGAAAGCCAGGTGGCGTGTAAAGACTCGCCACCCGGCTTCCCGATTAGCAGGGAAGCTGTCCCCATGCTTCTTGTCATTAGGTGATGAGAAAGCATAGAGCCGGTGTAATGACATTCCTGAATGGCAGGGAAGCCGGCTCTCATGCGCTCGTCAGGAGGTGACGAGGGATCATGAAGCCGGCTTTCCGGCCAATCAGAAAGCCGAGCGCCATGTCATTACATGGTGCCCGGCTTCCCGATTGGCCAGCTTCCTGACCAACCAGGAAGCCGGGCAGCAAGTCATTACACGCTGCCTGGCTTCCTGATTGGCTGGGAAGCCGGCTCCATGCTTCCTCATTATGTGTAATGTCTCGCTGCCCAGCTTCCTGATACTGAAAGCTCATGTATCGGGCTAGGTATTGGAGCATTTTGGCTTGACACACATTTAGGTGAAACGGGACCCAATGGGGCAACACGAAACTGTTTTGCAATTTTTTATCAATAGGTTTTAGTCACTATGCTGATCCTCTACAGATACAAAATACGTCATTCAAACCAATAGCTCTGGAACGTATGTGAATAAATCGGCATGCCGTGCAGTTGGGTCTGAACGGTCAGCAGACGGCCGACCACTCGTGTTTACAGGACAAGCAAAGACGGAGCTGATGGAGACTCTTTTCGAGCATATAAAATGCATTTCGATGCCGGAACGCGCTCCGCGGGGCCTCCAAAGAGATTTATTTACACTGCGTCTATCCACGCGTTATTATACGCCATCTCTTCCCATTAACATGAAGAGGACACCATGAAACACTGCTGAAATAGGCACAGTCTCGGGGAAGATGCGTCGCAAATGGATAGGCCGGTGTCGGCTGCGTCTTTATGGGGCTCGGCGTTCCTAATCCCCGACCAGCCGGCGGAGAGAGGAGGAAATAAATCTCGATGGGACTCGACACTCAACTGCATTGATATTCAAATACATTATAATGCCGGCAA
Source organism: Nanorana parkeri (assembly GCF_000935625.1). Lineage (NCBI taxonomy): Eukaryota > Metazoa > Chordata > Amphibia > Anura > Dicroglossidae > Nanorana > Nanorana parkeri. Next base: position 69,684 of record NW_017308120.1, on the reverse strand, counting down.
ATGGAGCTACAGCCGCTGCAGCCAGACCGCGCCGGGGTGACGAATGGATTGCTATAATCCACGTTCTCCGATGGAGGCTTCGGAAAGTGGACATGAAATTCACAGGGAGCCGGTGAAGGGACGAGCGGATGAACTCGCCGCGTGCTGAGCCAGGTAGTTTGGGACTTTGACGACGCTTCTTGAGGAACTCCGGGCAGATTACAAACTCTCCACCGGCTCCTTCGGGTACAAACGCTCACCACAACCCACATTAAGAAGGAGTCTCACCTTCAGCAGAGGCCTCACTGCTCCCATGCCCCTGTAGGTCCCAGCGTACATCCCTGACATGTCACAAGTATTATTTCCCAAATGTTCTCATTAAAAATCCATCCCTGAGCTCCAGTCAGTGACTTTACCTCGGCTAAGATGATGTAATCAGTCTGCTGCAAGCAGGAGGAAGCATGTCTTCAGTCTCCAGTGGGAGCTGCTGGAACGCACCGCAATCGCTCACAAAACTTCCCCCTGCGTTCTGGGGCGGGAGGGGGCGTGGCGGTGAATTGAAGTCAATGGCACCGCAGCCACGCCAACACCCCCTCCGCCCGCAGTGCGATCAGATGTGTGGCAAAACATTGCCTGCGTTCTGTTCCACTACAAACGCAAAAAATAGAGCAAGCAGCATTTTTTGCATCTCATTGGGCCCCGCTGAAAATAACTGTCATTTTTTAGAAGATGAAGATCCTTATCCCGGAGCTCCATCACCAAATCCAATTTGTTCCTGGAAGAAATGTTTGTGAATATTCTATGAAGGATGAAAAAAAAAAAAGATATTGATCCTTTATCATACTTCCCGATGAAAGAGCAATTTCCACACACATCGGAAAACATCGGGGGAATCAATGAATATTACCATCTTCAGTCTAAATTTAGTGGAACCATCGTGAGCAAAGTAACAAAGGTAGCCACCCTCCAGCTTGGAGCGGTGACTACTTTACAACACGCACAGGGACCATGGGGGACAGACGTTGGAAGTACAGAAGGAAGTACAGTGTCGGCACCAATTCAGAGATGATTGGAGGATCTACAGCCGAGTGATACACAAATAGGATACTTTGTTGTTCAGAGTTCAGGGACGCGAATGTATTTATAAGATTTAACTCCGGAGTTTAGTGTCACTTTAATATTACTTTAAAGTTAGAATTCGGAGATGTCATGTCTGGAGGTGTTTGTATATGAATTTGCAAGAAAAGTTATTGTGTTGATATGTAATTAATGGCCTGAGGATGGTTCAAGCAACACGACCCGAAATTGTTGGCATTTGTAACATTGTAACGATAATGCTGCTTAGAATAAATAAGAACGAGCGCTGCAACATTGTGTCCGGATTTATTGTATACAGTATATGGAACTATTCTTAACTATAGTAATATTGCGAATATTTTCATATACTGTATACAATAAATTCGGACACAATGTTGCAGCGCTCGTTCTTATTTATTCTAAGCAGCATTATCGTTACAATGTTACAAATGCCAACAATTTCGGGTCGTGTTGCTTAAAGGAGAACTATGGGGTTAAGGCTTTTCCCCATAGTTCTCCAAAGGGTAACGGGAGGACACAAACTAGCGTCCTCCCGTCACCCTAAGCTACAGCTTGCGGTACACTGAGACGCCGCAGCTGAAGCAGATCCCGACAATTATGTCTGGATCCGCCCAGCTGCATGAGTGACAGCTGGCTCTGCCTATCTAGAGCCAGAGCCAGCTGTACCCGCCACCTTCCCTGTCCGTTCTGCGCTGGCGGATCGGAGCGGGGTAATCCAGTTCCTCCCCTGTCACGGCTCTCTGCCGTGACAGGATCGAGAGGTGAGCGAACGCCGGTATGTGTTCGCTCACCTCCTGATCTACTGAGCCGACCTGTGACAGTCTCATTGTCACAGGTCGGCTAGAACTATGAGGTGAGTGAAAAGCACTCACTTCCTTTAAACCAATTTTTCTATGTAGCCAAGCTCTGTACTCTTTATTTGTATTTGGTATGTATTGTATTTTGTTCTTTTAGTATCTACTTGCAGGTTCATCTATTTATTTTGTTTCCATGATTACATGCTAATAATTTAGTTTCTTTGTATTTCATTCTAAAACACAATAAAGTTTTTAAAATAAAATAAAACTCAATTCTAAAGTAACACATTTGGCGTTTCTCTCGCCATCATCAGCCCCAGCAGGCAGATAAATAGCGTTCATTTACGAGTGAGCGTTGTTAGCTTTATTAATAAAGACGATGAAACTTGAAAAAAAAAACCTCCAGGCTGAATTGTTGTTTAGAGAATTGTAACGCGCCCCAATTTCTGGCGCTTTGTGCGACAAGCAGGACAAACCTGACTGTAAGCAGCACTGGCTGTAATAATTACCAATTAAAATGTGGAGGGAGGAGAGGCGCGGTCTGCATGGCCCGACGCATGAAAAGCCGCCTCAGCAGATAGAAGGCCAAGGGGGAAACTGTCAGGAAGAAAGTGTCAGAGTGTCTGTGAAAGTCCTTCTTGTATCTCTGGGCGGAGCGAGGAGGATCAGATTAGGGATCGGCCACCATTGGAATATAGTCCCTGGTGGGTTCATCGTAGACCAAAAGCCAAATCTAGAATGTTCACTCAAAACGGGTTCAGATTGTTAAGAGTTTTGTGAATCTTGCTGGAAATTCAGTAAACCCCAACTTTGCTGTGAACCCCCCAGACGTCTATAGGGGGGGAATCTTCTTATCAAATATGGATCATTTTTAGGGCTAATATACAAGCTGACAAAAGACATGGGAAGCCGGGAATCTGAACGGGGAGTGCTGGTGCCGATAGTGGTTCTGGGGGGTGTGCATGCGGTGGGACAGGCAGCTGTGTTAGAGCCGTGCTGTCAGCAGCTCACTGACATCATTGGTTGCAAGGAGCTCAGAGGGACACTAGCCAAAGCATTCCCGCTCAGCTCCCTGGCAAACAATGACGTCAGTCAGCTGGGGGGAAAGCCGAACAAACCATCACAGGTTGCTAAGAGCTTTTAGCAACCTGGGATGCTATTGTTGCCCAGCTCAGGGATGGTGAGAGACCCTCATAATGGGCACAGCAGGGGTACAGACCCAGAAACGTAGCACAGGGATGGTGGGAGCTCCTCATAATGACCACATAAGGTGTACAGACCCGGGAACTCAGCACAGGGATGGTGGTAGCTCCTCATAATGGGCTCAGCGGGTGTACAGACCCGGGAACTCAGCACAGGGATGGTGGGAGCTCCTCATAATGGGCACAGCGGGTGTACAGACCCGGGAACTCAGTACAGGGATGGTGGGAGCTCCTCATAATTGGCACAGCAGATGTACAGACCCGGGAACTCAGCACAGGGATGGTGGGAGCCCCTCATAATACTACACTGAAGTATGAGTTTTAGTTGGGTTAACCAGATAATAATAATACCAATATTAATATTCCTTATATACCAGCAGTGATGTGTCTGGGGGAAGATACAGGAACAGTAAAAGAATTGTAGGATGTAAAGTCCCGTGCAGGTCCAGCCGCTTGCTGAATGATCACTAATATCCTCTTCACCAATTGGATAAGTGATTAAACGTAATGACTTTAAACAAGTTGTTACTAACTCACTTAATAGATCCAAAAAGAATGTTTTAAATGACAGAAGTTACTGAAGCAGCGCTCGTTCCACCCTGAAGGGTCATAGATTTCTGTGCACAATTTCCGGGAGTGATCAGTTCACTGCTTGCTGTGTATAGAAATGCCCCGTAACTAGATTTTGTATAGCCCCCCCATCTCATTAAAGTCCAAACACAACTTATTTAAAAGGTGTCACAATAAAATAAAAAAGGGGGATATTCCTACAAGAGATGGTCCACCCAAAAGTGATATTGGATCCTTGTGGAGTGAGTCCATGGCTTCTTATATAACCTGCCATCATACCTGGCTTTGTTCTTGTCCACCTGGGTGTTCCTACCAATCTTTGTGTGATTCTGGGTTCTTCTGTGACAGTCTCCAAATTATAGAGTAAATATAAATTCAGCAGGGAAGGTGGGAACACCTCATAATGGGCACAGCAGGTGTAGAGACCCGGGAACTCAGCACAGGAATGGTGGGAGCTCCTTGTGGAATTGAGGGGTGATCTGAGGGGTGAAGGTGCAGGAATTGGGGTGACCTGAACGGTGAAGGTGCAGGAATTGGGGTGACCTGAACGGTGAAGGTGCAGGAATTGAGGGGTGATCTGAGGGGTGAAGGTGCAGGAATTGGGGTGATCTGAGGGGTGATAGTATTAAAATCAAAATATTTTACGCTATTTCAGATGATGATGAAATAATTTACAATGGATGCTGCTTCTTGAGTTTTAGTTTCCTGCAGAATAAGATGAACAGTGGCCCTGATATCCTGTTTTAGGGTGGCTTCTTTCCCTTGCAAGATCCAATAGAGTCACTCTTATGTAAGGCAATCCACTCCCCTCCTCCATGGCTCCACTCCTCCCTCCTCCATGTTAACAGGTGGATGGCTGCCGGAGACGACTCTGTTCCTTGTGATCTTGTACTGGACAGGAGGTTGAGGGAAGCCGATCTGAGAGAGTTGGAGCTGTGATCTTGTACTGGACAGGAAGTTGAGGGAAGCCGATCTGAGAGAGTTGGAGCTGCTCGGAAACACGATGAATGTAAGTGCTTGGGCAAGAAATGGATCTGGATTCATAATTGAAAAAGGTTTGAGAGTTTAATACTACTTTAATGAGGAAAATGTTGCTCACCCCTGCTGTAGCACTCACCTCTCTATATAAAAAAAATAATTATGTTACTCACTTGTTCTTAACAGGATGTTCAGAAATCACAAATGTGTCCAAATGTACATAAATGACGGAGATGCTTATATCAATGCATTCAGTGAGAAGATATACACTGTAAATCCACGGAGCGAAGTCTTACAAGTGACAAAACCGATTCAATTACTTTCATTCTCATGTTTAATTACATATTCCATGTCATTTGTAATATGGATCTCAGAGCATTGATATAAACACCTCTGTCATTTATGTACATTGGGATATATTTGTGGTTTCTCAACATCCTGTTAAAGACAAGTGAGTAACATAATTATTCTTTTCATATGTGGTTTTACCGAGTGATAAAAACTAGAGGTGAGCACTATCGGATACATTTGTTAAATGTTAAATTGTAATTAAGCTTTAAAACCATAAAATGAAGAAGAGCGAGGAAGTTAAAATGTGAAAGTCGCCTTGTCTGGAGTGCCAGTGTCCATACTTCTCTCAATTACACACTCAGCCTCACCCTCTACACAGATTTTTCAGCTTGCGGGACTGCAATCTAAGCATCAGAAGAGAGTGATCATCACTGATCTTTAACCTTTTACACACACACACAGTAACAGCCACCACGTGTTTTAACAGAAACAAACACCATTCACAATTAGTGATGGGCTTGGGTGTGTTCGCAGCTCCACGTGCCGAGCCCGCCAGGAAGCTGACAGCGCCGCAGCGCTAATGACAGGTACTGAGACATTATCCCAGTCCGCAGCTGCAGAGATAGGGATATGTCTCAGTGCCTGTGATTGGCGCTGCGGCGCTGTCAGCTTCCTGGCGGGCTCGGCACAATGTTACTTTGTATCTCTCTATCCCCTCTGATCAATGTTTATAAACAATGTTACTTTGTATCTCTCTATCTCCCTCTGATCAATGTTTATAAACACTGTGTCAGATGGTCCATTTTGGACAGCAGCTGATGTAGTATAGGTGTTGTATTTACACAGCAACTGCTGGCTGTCTTTTTGGCAGAGGGTGTGGAGCAACAACAGAGCAGAGGGAAAGGATCTACTACACAAGTCCTGTGTACTTTTTGAAGTAAGCCCGGTGTCACAACTAGTTAAATACAAACAGTGTAAGCACTTGAATTTACCTTGGTATCAGCCTCTTGCTATCTCTGTACAGTGGAGCTCAAACAGAGGTGCAGGTGAGCCAATCAGGTGTGTTGTAAGGATCATAATGAGGAGGAAAAAGCAGAGTGACAGAGAGGTGAGCTCATATGTCTTCTGCTTCTATCTTCACTGTCCATTCACAAGATGGGGGTGGTAATGAGATCTGTAAATGAAAGTGAAACTGCAGCAGTTTCAAAGAGAGGTCACTCCTCGCCTCAGTTGCAGAGTCCAGAGCTGTGTAACTCTCAGCACTGGATGGACTGAACTATGAACTGTTTGTTATGCATTGTATGTGTACATTCAGCTGTCTGCTTGTAGTTCAGCTTTAAAGTGGTTTCCTGGGAGTTGTAGTTCTTTTAAAGCACCAACCCTACACACACATGACACATTCAGCCTGTAAGTTTCCTTTGTTTTTACACTCTGTGTAACAGTACTAATGATGAACTATGGGTAATCGTTGCAGAATCCATCCGTAAGGATCTGGATCAAGGAGCCTTCACGTCCCATACAGCGAGGAGTCAGTCACGGAGCCGGGACGGTGAGTTCATGTCTCTTGGCGTTTGTGGCTTTCTTGTGTGTCCCTCTCTGCGGCCTCTGCGGACACATTAAAATATATGATGGATGGCCCGAGCCAAGGTGAAAGCAATTGTTATTGATTGGGGTGTATAGGAGATGATCATTGTATATCCAATTGATTGATGAAAAAGGGAAGATCAGCAAAGCTCGGACTAAACAAAGTGATGGCTCTGAGGCTGGTAAATTTACTTTGTCCACTTCAGCAGAAGAGCCGGGACATTTACTTCTGTTTAACATAGTGATCCTGAGCGTCCGCAGCTGGGCGTCACCCTCCGTCTACAAAGACCGCCGGCATCCGGCGCTACCTCACCAGATATCTATCTATTCAACTGGAATGTTCTATGAATTACATTGAGAGTCTTTAAAGTGGACAAAGTATGATCAGTTTAAGAAATGCGCCATTGATACGAGGGATTTGATATTTATAAACAGTGAAGGTTGAAGATGGTCAGTGTCAGCAAATGTATAAATATGGGGAATGTCACCAGGACCTGGGCTTCTCACTGAAGGTTGTGATTCCCGGGTGTTGGGGAATGGCGGCAAAATAAAATCTAATGGGTGAACATGTGGGAAGATCTAAGTGGTGAATGTGCCTTATATATCTTCTGACAGGTATTTGGCAGGGAATGTGTGGGGACTTGTTAATTTGCCACTGTGACAATTACACACTCTTCACATGTCTTACCTGAGGAAGGGGATCCTGTGAGCAGGGCAGCCATCAGAAATGTTGGGGCCCCTTACACATCTTTAGGCCGGGCCCCCCACCTCGCCGCTGGACGCAGGGCTTAGCGATGCGCTGGACGCAGGGCTTAGTGACGCGGTGGACACAGGACCCACCTGAGAGTGACCCTGCAGAGCCCACCATAGATGCTGCACAGCCCATCTGAGACTGACTATGGTGGGCTCTGAAGGGGTCTCAGGTGGGTTGGTCAGGGCTGCATCCCTTCCCTGCCTCCTTCCTTCCTTCCTAGCTCCTCTTACCTGCGCACATGACCTCCTCTGCCGCCGGACCGGCCAGAAGTGACGTCATGTCACTAACGTGACGTCACTTCCGGCCATTCTGACATCAGATGAGCAGCGTCGCTGATGGGGCCCTAGCTTGTCTCGAAGCCACTGGAGAGGCAATGCTGGGGCCCTACGCTGCTAGGCCAGGCCTCCGCCTCCTCGCCCTTCACCGGCGGCCGGTAGTCATGTAAGGGACCCGGGTGGGCCCCCCAGGCTGCCCGGGCCCCTTACATGAGTATCGGCCGTACCCCCCTGATGACTGCCCTGCCTGTGAGATCCCGAAACGTTGCACTGATATGCTGCATTTACGTCAATAAATAGACACATTTGACTTGAACTTTGGAGTGCCAGTGTCCATACTTCTCTCAATTACACACTCAGCCTCACCCTCTACACAGATTTTTCAGCTTGCGGGACTGCAATCTAAGCATCAGAAGAGAGTGATCATCACTGATCTTTAACCTTTTACACACACACACAGTAACAGCCACCACGTGTTTTAACAGAAACAAACACCATTCACAATTAGTGATGGGCTTAGGCGTGTTCGCAGCTCCACGTGCCGAGCCCGCCAGGAAGCTGACAGCGCCGCAGCGCTAATGACCGGTACTGAGACATTATCCCAGTCCGCAGCTGCAGAGATAGATATGTCTCAGTGCCTGTGATTGGCGCTGCGGCGCTGTCAGCTTCCTGGCGGGCTCGGCACAATGTTACTTTGTATCTCTCTATCTCCTCTGATCAATGTTTATAAACAATGTTACTTTGTATCTCTCTATCTCCCTCTGTGCAATGTTTATAAACAATGTTACTTTGTATCTCTCTATCTCCTCTGATCAATGTTTATAAACAATGTTACTTTGTATCTCTCTATCTCCCTCTGATCAATGTTTATAAACAATGTTACTTTGTATCTCTCTATCTCCCTCTGATCAATGTTTATAAACAATGTTACTTTGTATCTCTCTATCTCCCTCTGATCAATGTTTATAAACAATGTTACTTTGTATCTCTCCATCTCCCTCTGATCAATGTTTATAAACAATGTTACTTTGTATCTCTCTATCTCCCTCTGATCAATGTTTATATACAATGTTACTTTGTATCTCTCTATCTCCCCCTGATCAATGTTTATAAACAATGTTACTTTGTATCTCTCTATCTCCCTCTGATCAATGTTTATAAACAATGTTACTGTGTATCTCTCTATCTCCCTCTGATCAATGTTTATAAACAATGTTACTGTGTATCTCTATCTCCCTCTGATCGATGTTTATAAACAATGTAAAGCTACAGGTGGAAGATAATGAAAAGGAGCATTTCCTATTGATTTATGGGTCCAGTGACCATTGCCCCATCTGTACCCCACTAGAGTCACACTTTACATCTGTTGCCTGTTGCGAGCAGTAAGTAAAAATCATCCATTTGGACGGCCGCCCGGACAAAATGCTTTTCCGTAATCTGTTACAAACTTAGTTAGCCAGCGATGAAACCTAATTACGAACGGGCACAATGTTTTAGATGACCCGGAGGAGCAAAACATTGCCATTTCCACCCCAGTGGAGCAAAGATCGCTTTCCTGAACTGCTTAGAGGCTGGAAAAGTATTTGTAGAGAACCAATAGCAATTAATGCTAATAAAATATCCGGCCCTTTCATTAATGAAATCGAGGAAAGTCCGAGTCCTGCTGGAAAAGTCAGCACTTTAGCTCCACCGTGGCTGTGTCATCAGCTGTGTGAGATACAACGTGACAATAAAGGAGATGTAAACCCGAACTGGATGAGATTCAGTTTGCTTTGTGCGATGTGTATCATCAACAATTTATATTTGTAATAAAGTATTTGTTGCACTTTGTTTAAATCTTTCGTTACCTCTCAATACTGCTGCGGACTTGCAGCCTCTTTGCAGCCACTTCCTGTCTACATGTACTCCAGTAATGGCTGCATGACATTTCTCAGGATGGGTTTCCTGATGGTGACAACAGTAGACCATGCCTGTGTTACGTATGTTGAAGCAACCACTTGTACTCTACATAGGAAGCCTTTGTAACAGGGTGACAACACATGAGGCCAATTGGAATACAGGGGCAGAGTGTTGTCACCCCATATCAGAAAGTCCCTGAACAACGACCTTTATGGCAGGATCACTAGGGATTATTTTAGTTAAAGCTGCAGACTGAAGTTAGTTTTAATGACATTAAAATGTGAAAGCTTATATGAGGTTTTAGTGATTGGGTTTACATTATTTTTAAGGATTAAATCTGACCTCCGTCCTCCCCTTCAGTCTTCTATCTGACCTCCGTTCTCCCCTTCAGTCTTCTATCTGACCTCCGTCCTCCCCTTCAGTCTTCTATCTGACCTCCGTTCTCCCCTTCAGTCTTCTATCTGACCTCCGTCCTCCCCTTCAGTCTTCTATCTGACCTCCGTCCTTCCCTTCAGTCTTCTATTTGACCGCCCTCCTTCCCTTCAGTCTTCTATCTGTCCTCCGTCCTTCCCTTCAGTCTTCCATCTGCCCTCCATCCTCCCCTTCAGTCTTCTATCTGATCTCTGTCCTCCCCTTCAGTCTTATATCTGACCCTCCGTCCTCCCCTTCAGTCTTCTATCTGACCTCCGTCCTCCCCTTCAGTCTTCTATCTGACCTCCGTCCTCCCCTTCAGTCTTCTATCTGACCTCCGTCCTCCCCTTCAGTCTTCTATCTGACCTCCGTCCTCCCCTTCAGTCTTCTATCTGACCTCCGTCCTCCCCTTCAGTCTTCTATCTGACCTCCGTCCTCCCCTTCAGTCTTCTATCTGACCTCCGTCCTCCCCTTCAGTCTTCTATCTGACCTCCGTCCTCCCCTTCAGTCTTCTATCTGACCTCCGTCCTCCCCTTCAGTCTTCTATCTGACCTCCGTCCTCCCCTTCAGTCTTCTATCTGACCTCCGTCCTCCCCTTCAGTCTTCTATCTGACCTCCGTCCTCCCCTTCAGTCTTCTATCTGACCTCCGTCCTCCCCTTCAGTCTTCTATCTGACCTCCGTCCTCCCCTTCAGTCTTCTATCTGACCTCCGTCCTCCCCTTCAGTCTTCTATCTGACCTCCGTCCTCCCCTTCAGTCTTCTATCTGACCTCCGTCCTCCCCTTCAGTCTTCTATCTGACCTCCGTCCTCCCCTTCAGTCTTCTATCTGACCTCCGTCCTCCCCTTCAGTCTTCTATCTGACCTCCGTCCTCCCCTTCAGTCTTCTATCTGACCTCCGTCCTCCCCTTCAGTCTTCTATCTGACCTCCGTCCTCCCCTTCAGTCTTCTATCTGACCTCCGTCCTCCCCTTCAGTCTTCTATCTGACCTCCGTCCTCCCCTTCAGTCTTCTATCTGACCTCCGTCCTCCCCTTCAGTCTTCTATCTGACCTCCGTCCTCCCCTTCAGTCTTCTATCTGACCTCCGTCCTCCCCTTCAGTCTTCTATCTGACCTCCGTCCTCCCCTTCAGTCTTCTATCTGACCTCCGTCCTCCCCTTCAGTCTTCTATCTGACCTCCGTCCTCCCCTTCAGTCTTCTATCTGACCTCCGTCCTCCCCTTCAGTCTTCTATCTGACCTCCGTCCTCCCCTTCAGTCTTCTATCTGACCTCCGTCCTCCCCTTCAGTCTTCTATCTGACCTCCGTCCTCCCCTTCAGTCTTCTATCTGACCTCCGTCCTTCCCTTCAGTCTTCTATCTGACCTCTGTCCTCCCCTTCAGTCTTATATCTGACCTCCGGCCTTCCCTTCAGTCTTCTATCTGACCTCCGTCCTCAACTTCAGTCTTCTATCTGACCTCCGTCCTTCCCTTCAGTCTTCTATCTGACCTCTGTCCTCCCCTTCAGTCTTCTATCAGACCTCCGTCCTTCCCTTCAGTCTTCTATCTGACCTCCGTCCTCACCTTCAGTCTTCTATCTGACCTCCGTCCTCCCCTTCAGTCTTCTATCTGACCTCCGTCCTCCCCTTCAGTCTTCTATCTGACCTCCGTCCTCCCCTTCAGTCTTCTATCTGACCTCCGTCCTTCCCTTCAGTCCTGCACAGTTGTACCGGCTCCTCCCCTCTTCCTCTGATGTCACCCCACACTGGGAGCTTCTCACAATGTGCATTAGAAGCTGCAGCTCGTCAGTCAGAGCCCGCCTCATTTCCTAGCTGGAGGACACCCAGCATCATCTACCCATTTCCTCTGCAGCCTGGCGGTCCTTGACCCCGCCCCTTTCATTCATTGGATGTCAGCTCTTTCCATCATAAAGGCTCATCATCACATGCGGGCGTTACCTAGGGCGGTCTGTATGCAAACGCAACCTAGCTTGGAAAAACTTATCTTCTAGACTGACACCTACCCATGAAGGCATTTTGATATTTGCATAACTCCTCCCAAGAGCCGGCCCACTGCTTGCATCATGCCTGAGGGCTCTTGAGAGAAGTACTAAGGCAGGGCGCTGTGATATTTTCAGGAAACTATGCCCAGCACCCTTATTGCCCTTGTTGCCAGTCATGGTCTGCCTGCACTGCATTGAGAAGCACAGAGACCTATCAATGAGATCACTGACACTACAATTGTTGTAGCTCTGCCCGCCATACAGTATTGTTACCAGCAATGAGTGGATGGACTGACATAGATCAGCAGTTTACTCAGATGGGAGGAGGAGATATTTGCTGCAGGTCCATCAACCATCGGATGAATCAATTCACTCACCTAGTGAACTGCTGAAGGGATCTGATTTACTATGGGGGGGGAGGGGGGGAATTGTTCGAGGGCACAAAGCAGCATCCCTGCCTGCCTCCCTTGATGATTACGTTCCACCCTAATATGAAATATACCTTCTTATTTGAGGGGGTGGAAAATGTTGCTCCATAAACCCCCGGCTAGCTGTCAATACAGAGAAGCGGGTTTCTATTTGGATGGTCAGGGACAATGGGCGGAGTTTACAGTATAGGCTCATTGAGTGACATAGTAATCACTTTGCATTGCCCCTTTAGAAGTTCACAAATGCCTTAAAACACATATTTCTCACAGCTGCCTTCTGTGATCCTCCCGCAGTGTTCCATGCTGGCAGAGCTGAGTAATAGCCACACCCCTCAAGTGTCCTCACATAGACTTATATTGCAGAGAGGGGGTGTGTCTGACTAGGTCTGTTACTTAGTGCTAATCACTGCGTGCCCTAGGCCTACCTCTGGTGCCTATTGCTGCACAGTCATATCTAGGTGGTTATTCACAAAGATGCCGAAGGCAGCCAAGTGAATAACCCAGCCCGGACTGAAGTGAGCCCAACAACGTTCGGCTATTCACTTTGGCTCAGTACGGCTGACTTCAGGCGTACATCAGCCGGCTTCGGCTGCACTTCGGTCGGCCGAACGTGCTCTGCATGAAGTGCAGAAGGACTTCCAACATTTGGATCGGCTGAACCGAAGCTCCAGCAGCTCACTCGCTGCTCCTATTCATTCACATAGGGGCCGAACAGCAGTGAGTGAATAGCCGAATGCCGCCGAGCGGTATTTGGCTCGGCTATTAGGCTCGGTACCTCCGTGATACCCAGCAGAATAGGAAATCAATTAAAAAAGTGAAAAATTAAAAAAGAAAGATTTAAAAAAAAACAAACACAGAACAATTGGGCAGAGCTAGCAGTGACAGCTAGCTCCGCCCAACTGTTTCCTATTGGCCGTCACTTGCTAGAGTCTTCTTACAGGTCTCGGCCAATGAATAACAACAACGTCCCGGCCGTCTCCTCCCAGTTGATCAGCGTCCCCAGGTCATTTGGGGACTCTGATCTGTCATTACAACTGGGCGGGGTTGGCATCTGCGGGGCGTACGCTGAGCCGCTCGGCCGCCTTCAGCTGCTGTTATAGGGGTATAGTGAGTCGCCCGTACAGCAGCCCTTCGGTTCAACTGAACCGAAGGGCTCCGGCGGCCGAAGAGAGCCAAAGGATCAGCCGAAGCTATGGCTGGATCCTTCGGCTCCTCTGTGAATAACCCCCTTAGACTCCTCGTAGGAATACTGTAACAGCAGCCTGGAGGTAAGATCATGGTCAGTACAATGTGTATTGGATATTGCAGCAAAATCAGTTTTTTTATTACATAGCATTGGGCAATAGAAATAAAAGATTCTAGCTGGAGTTGGGCTTTAGACGTGAGATGATAGGTTCTCTTTATTTGCAGAGAATGATCTTCCGCGTACAGTTATGTGATAGATAGAAGTCATTTGTAGAATACATCGCAGTGACACATTCATCAGATCCCCGGCGCGGCTCCATCATTCCGCAATGAGTTCTCTAACTTTACAAGTATTGATCCGCACCCAGCAGGGAAATGAAATGTAAATGTATTATCTATAGAAAATTAGCCTTCCAGTCTGTCTCCAGCTATTACAGCATGTTGTGGGCCCCAGGGGTGCCGGTTTTCTAGTCTCCAAGGGCCACTATGAAACCGCGTTTGTTCCTGGACTCTGCATGCGGCCCGTACGTCTAGACTTTATTATAATACATCCCCGCACAGCCCAGAGCCAACGAGCTGGGTATGGCCTGGCCTGACGCTGCCCACTTCCTCCCATGAGTCCGGGTCCCTTGTTATGTTTGCTTGGATATGAATATTTAAAGGGAGCCTGTCAAAGAGAAAGAAAGGACCCTTCGATATGCAGCATGGAGCTATTTTATTAAAGGCAAAATATACTATTTTAAGGACAACTTTATTTTCATTTGTGCTGAAAGTTTAGAGGATTATAAACTGTTTTATTTCATATTATTATTATTATTATTATTATCATACAGGATTTATATAGCGCCAACAGTTTGCGCAGCGCTTTACAATATAAGGAAGACATTACAATCACAATACAATTCAAGACAAGATGATAAGGAGGGCACTGCCCCTGAGGGCTTACAATCTAAAAGGGGAGGGGCCAGTGATACATGAGGAGGGAGCTGTGTGGGGATGAATTGTTTGAGAACGTGAGGGTTCAGTGGTCTGGGCGGGTGATGGAAGCCAGTGCAGGGATTGGCAGAGGGGGGTTGCAGACACTGAGCGGTTGGTTAGGTGATTGAGTCTGGCAGCTGGATTCATGATGGACTGAAGGGGGGAGGAGCCTGTGTAGAGGTCGGCCAATGAGCCAATGAGGAGGGAGTTGCAGTAGTCAAGACGAGAGATAACAAGGGAGTGGATGAGTAATTTTGCGGTGTCATTGGGGAGGAAGGGGCGTAGTTTGGAGATGTTAGGAAGGTGAAGGCGGCGGGATTTGGATAGTGATTGGATGTGGGGAAGAAAGGTGAGGTCCGAGTCCGGGATGACACCTAATAGTATCATTATTAATATAAATATTTTACAGTATAAATAAAGCCGCAACGTTTTATCAGTGATGGGCAGAGTAGAATATGGTTATATTATTCCTGTCCGGTTGGAGAGATTTCCCTTCACTTCCTGTCACAGGAATACAACAGGAAGTGGGATGTAATCTTTCCAAAGTGAATAAAAATCCATTTTTAGACTGGCAGATTTCCCCTTTACCTCCTGTTCTGGCGGCTACTGTAAAATTTTGGATGTAGAGGGTCAATCTGCCACTGGAGACACAGGCAGCAGTACAAATCTAACAGGGCTCCCAAGCCCTTTCTTATTCCACACACAAGGTTTGCCCATCGGAGCACTTTAAATTGAACTCTGGGATAAGCAAAAAGAGGCAGCTGTATTCTTACCTGGGTCTTTTGTAACCCAAACTGAAGGATCAGCTGAAGATTAGGTAATATTTGCGAAAAGCACCAAGCACCTCTGCGCAGGTGCATGGCCCCGTTTTCCAGGTAACTGGAAAACATGCACTAGGGCGCATGCGCGCCAGCGTACTCACGCACGAAAACGTGCACACCTAAGGCGCACAGGAAATGACGCTTCTCCTGCTAATCGACTGGCCTATATAAACCAGCCTTCCATATCCTTAGTTGCTGGATGATCTTCGGCTAGTGCCCTGTTTTCCTTGCTCCTGCTTGGTGACTTGCTTCCTCTGTTTGACCCGGATTGCCTCTGACCGTTCTTGATTGCCGCCTGCCTCCTGACCTCGGCCTGTTTATAGGCTGACCTGCCTCCATTTCCGGATCCTGGACTTCTACTTGCCACAAGTGTCTACTACATCCTTGGCACTGGTGCAGCTCGCTGTCACTCCTCCTCTGTTCCCATCCTCCGGGTTGAGGGACACTAGCTGCAAGGGAAGCCTCCTCAACTATTAGTCTCCACTCAGGTACTCACCAGGTTTCCACTCACTTTGGGATTCCCAAAGTGACAATTGGCAAATGACCATTGGCAGAGATCATTATTGAGGGCAGATATTTTTCAGCAGCTGCTCTGAAGCTGGTTCATCCCTTTACAAAGTTACACTATAGGTTTGTGGACATCTGACCATCAAACCTATATGACCTCGGTGAACATCCCATTCCAGGACCATTGACATTAATATGGAGTTGCCCCTGTTTGTGGCTATAACAACCTCCACTCTTCTGGGAAGACTTTCTACAAAATTTTGAGGGTGTCTGTGGGAATTTGTGCCCATTTGTGAGGTCAAGTCCTGATGTTGGATGAGAAGACCTGGCTCACAATTGGTGTACTAATTCATCCCAAAGGTGTTCAGTAGGGTTGAGGTCAGGGCTCTATGCAGGACACTTGAGTTCCTCCACACCAAACTGGTCACACCATGTCCTTATGGAGCTGGCTTTGTACAAGGGGACAGCCATGGTGGAACAGAAAAGGACCTTCAACAAACTGGTCACACCATGTCTTTATAAAGCTGGCTCTGAATACAAGGGGACAGTCATGGATGAGCAAAAAATGGCCGTTCACATAAATGGTCACACCGTGTCTTTATGGAGCTGGCTTTGTACGTTGGGGACAGTCATGGAAAAGAAAAGGGTCTTCACCAAACTGTTACCTCCAAGATGGGAGAGCTCAATTATCTACAATGTCTTTCTATGCTGTAGGATTAACCCTTTACTGGCAACACCTAAACCCAATCATTTGAAGGGGGTCCACATACTTTTAACCATACAGAGTAGATATACAGCTGGGATTCTTCTGTTCTCGGTGAAACATTAACCCAACTAGTGATGGGCCGAACAGGCCCGAGTTCGGTTCGTATTCGAACATTCGAACGGCCGAAAAGTTTGAATTCAAACTCAAACTCAATGCAAGTCAATGGGGGGTAGAACTTTCAGAACCTTGTAAGAGGTCTTATATGCAAGTTATTGGCCCAAAACAAGGCATGGGGGTCCGGGTACAGCACTAGGGGATGGAATCAATGAC
>NW_017308120.1:46254-52906 GCF_000935625.1 Nanorana parkeri | reverse complement strand
CCCCCCCCCCCCCCCTCTCCCCCAACCCCCAAAAAAGTTTTTAAAGGAGCAGTTGTTTTAACATCACTTAAAGGGTAACAATAAAAAAAATGGAAAATTCCTTCAAATATCGTGCCTGTGGGGTCCCCATAACCTGCTTGTGAAGTGGCTGATCTGTACGATGTATAGAACTGTGATATAGAACACTGTATACAACTCAGATATTGAACTCTGCTATAGATTCTCTCTATTTGAACTCCAGCAACACACTACGTAGGGCTGCGGTGTAAGCAGCCTTATATAGTGTGCGGCTGGGACTTAGCTAAGAGCCCTGATTAGGCAAAGTCTTGCACCTGACCTGTGGGATGCCTTGTGGGATGTTGCGCAGTCGAACAGACCACGAACATCTCACAAAGTTCTTGCGTTCGGCGAACAGGCGATGTTCGAGTCAACATCCAGCCCATCACTAAAGCCAACTATGGCCAACCTAATAGGACCTGTGTGTGTGGTACAATATAATGCTATAGTGACTCTGGGTGAAGACCTACATGTACATGGCTGGAGGTAGAATTCCGCTTTAACCTTCCCTACTCCATCCAATACAAAAAGAAATACTTCTCTTCAGATATGCTTAGCTATAATTAATCTATAGATCCGGCGAGTTGGCCGGCGCCTACAGTCTAATCTAGTCTAGTTTTATAAATACAGCATTTGTATGTAGATGAGTGAGTCAGTCTATTTTCCACTAGAACATTTCCGGATGAGACTTCTGAAAACCCCACAACATCTCATCACAGAAAAGGATTTTGGCAGTCAAATTGAAATGATTTGAAATTACACACAAGGCCGGAGCTCCGTCTGTTGCGGGAATGAGAAAAGGCAAATAAATATTGTAATATGTATTGATGCCGGGCGATCTGTAGGATGAATTAACAGCCATTGAGAAGCCGCATTTACATTAATACGGGGACGCTATATCGCTCTCTATATGGGGCCGGATTGTGTATCCAGATACGAATTCCTATCCCTAATAGGATCAACCTGAACAGCCGGTGGGAGAAAAAAAAATAGCTAGAACCAATTCGCCAATTTCCTCCCCGAGCCCGCCCAGGCCTGCGGCTCAGATGTTCCCGGCTATGCTAAATTGGAAGGGATGAGTTGGCTTTCGAACGCTTATTGAGGCACATTGCGGTGTCTTCAGGCCACCCTGACAAGCCTGACACAGTGATAAATCGCCGGGGGGTTTGCCGCGTGGAAGGGGCCCTGGAAGAGAACGAGGACCGCCGGGCGCAACTGAGGGAGGTGAGCGGGGAGGAGGCCGCGCCATTCAAGAAAGATTCACTCGGAAATCAATTTCATTGCCAGAAAAATGATTTCTCCCAGCGGGAGCCGCCAGTTCAGCAGGGAGGGGGCAGGAAGGTGGCGGAGAGAAAGAGAGAGAATTAAAAAAAAACACACCGAGGTCTGAAAACAGCCGCATCAGCACTTCGCAGGTGCTTTCGTTTTGTAAACAGCGGCGGCGGCGGGGGTTAAAATGCTCCGGAGGACTTAACAATTTTTTTTATTTGTTTGCAACAAAAAAGTTGCCGGATCACTAGAAAGTTTGTATCTTCACACGTGTCACAATCCTGTTAGTCTTACGTGTGAAAAGTGTCTCGCTTCTAATTTGGTTGTAACCGTCAATTGTCTTTACTCAGTTCAGATGTCACACCTGTACACCCCCTATGGACCCGAGCAATTTTTACATTTCCCCTATGGGCCTGTTTGTTCAGCAATAACTTTGTCATTACTTAAGATAACAAAGTAATTCATGGTTCATTTTCTCGGAACAATCAAGAAATTCACTTGGTGATATTGCCTTGGAGAACAGATTTCATTTTTTTATGCAATCTATAAAATAAAAAATGTTTTAAAAATCACCTTTTTTTCTACTATGATCACTGCTAAAAAATTATTGTTACTGTAGAAAAAAAATTACATTAAAATTATGATTCTGTTACAAAGAATGACAAAGTTGGACTTGATGGACTAATGTCTTTATTCAACCTCAAATACTATGTAAATTAAATAAAGAGTTTTTTTGTTTTTAATTTTGCACATTTTTTTTATATGACACTAAAAACAATTAACAAATAAAAATAAAAAAGAAAGCTTAATGCATAAAAAAAACAGAATTTATTAAAAATCAGCATGAAAATAATATTCCCATTGAAAAATAATCCATTTAATAAGAAGAAGGAAGGTGTTAATTAGGACTGACTGAGGTAAACTGAGGGTTCATAAGGGTTTAAAAAGGAACACATTTCATTATAAGAAACCTGTTCAGTTTCCGTAACTGACATTATGTTCAGATGGAAGCTCATCCCTTTGATCTTCGATGAATGAAACAGAGCCAATACAGAAATAATATTGTTACTTTGTACTCCAGTCTGAACAATAATCATAAACAGTGTTACTTTGTATCTCTATATCTCCCTCTGATCAATGTTTATAAACAATGTTACTGGGGGGGGGTATTTATTTTATTTTACTTAAAAACTTTTTTGTTTATAAGAAAAATATTAAACTTTTTAGCTATCACATAAGGAACTAACAAACTATTGCAGGTACTCTTTGTGCACCTTTACAGTACATACAGTTTGTGCTAGCAAGATATCTGCAAAGTAGCCTGTATGGGGCCCCATCGTGTCTGTCAAGTAGGCTGTATGGGGCCCCATGCTGCTGTTAGGTTAATGTGGGGCCCCTGTTTGTCATGTAGGCTGAACAGGGCCCCATTTTGTCTGTCAGGTAGGCAGTACAGATCTCCATGCCATGGTATCTGTCAGGTAGGCCGTATGGGGTCCCATGATTTCTAATGGCAGCCCTGCATACATACATCACTGTTTTTGAACAGAAGAGTGTACTGTATTGGGGTGTTCTACTCGCCGCTTTGCTTGGCGACGCGGTTACATTCTTTTTTTATTGAAATGTTGCCACATACTGAATGCACGTTATCAGAAGAATGGCGCAGGTGCAGCATCATTTGGATGTTCAATGTGCACGGCAAACTAGAACTGCACAGTATGCAATGAACCTCAGCATACGACTCGTTAAGTTGGATCGGGGATTGCGTTCACTCTGCGTGCGCACCTTCACCCGCTCACGCAATCTCGTAAACTCAGGCGTACTTTGGCGCTCTGTCGCTGCCCTTGTCTGTCTTCCCTTATAGTATATCCAGTTAAGTTTTTTTGGATTGTCATGTTCAGAGTGAATTGCGCTGGCAAACGTTCATCCGATGGGATGTTCGGCCAATCGCGACGCAGCGAGCGGCGCCGTTCTCACAAGAAACACAGGAGCGCATTCAGCATCACATTTGTGTTGTGTTTATTAATGTCTCTGACAGGTGAGATCAGCAACACACGGATCTCGCTGCTCTCACCTGCGCCAAGCTGCGATCATCACCACATCGGATCTTCGCCTCGCCGCTTCACATGTGTCGAAGGTGACATTAACCTCTTCTCGCCCCGCAACGGCCAAAGTGCTGAGACCGCTCGCTGCACGGTAATTGCGTGTAAGTGACACGTATACAGCGGCGTTTGTTATTTCCACCCCAAAAATGAAAGGCCGTGCAAATCCATTCATCACACCGCGCAGCGCCCCGGAGACGCCAGAGAAAATGATTTTATATTATTTATTCCCTGCTAATAAATTGTTTCTACCTTGTGAGGGTTAATGGCGTTATTAATAAGCATTTCCTGGGGAGCCGGGGGTGGGGGGATTGTTATTAATTTATGACCAGTCAAAATATTCCGATGCTTGTATGTCGGAGTGACGGAGCGGATGCTGAGTGGCAGACGGAGGAAGGACGGGCTCAGCGAAGAGTAAATCCATTCATCTCCCTTTATTGGTATAGAGAAGAGAATACGAGTACCCCCTGATGTATTCTGTGTGTGCCCTACCGGAGGGCAACGGGGGAGGGTAAAATGAGGTCTATCATCCATTCTATCTATCTATCTATCTATCTATCTATCTATCTATCTATCTACAGTGAGGAAAACAATGATTTGATCCCCTGCAGATTGTGTAAGTTTGCTCACTCACAAAGAGATGAAAGTTCTATCATTTTTATCATCGGTGTATTATAAATGATAGAGACAGAATATCAACCAAAAATCCAGAGAAGTCACATGATACAAATGTTATAAATGGAGTTGCAGTTCAGTGAGTAAAATAAGTATTTGATCCCCAAGCAGAACATGACTTAGTACTTGTTGGGGAGCACAGAGGTGAGATGTTTCCTGAGGGAACCCTTGTTGGTGAGCACAGAGGTGAGATGTTTCCTGGGGGAACCCTTGTTGGGGAGCACAGAGGTGAGACGTTTCCTTGGGGGAACCCTTGATGGGGAGCACAGAGGTGAGACGTTTCCTGGGGGACCCTTGTTGGGGAGCACAGAGGTGAGACGTTTCCTGGGGTTGGTTGCCATGTTTGCACACATCTCAGGAGGGATTTTTTGGTCCCTTTACAGACCTTCTCTAAATCCTTCAGGTTTCTTGGCTGTCGCTCCGCAACTCAAAGTTTCAGCTCCTCCCATAAATGTTCTATAGGATGAAGGTCTGGAGACTGGCTGGGCCACTCCATGACCTTAATGTGCTTCTTCTTGAGCCTTGTTGCCTTGGCGATATGTTTTGGGTCATTGTCATGCTGAAAGACCCGTCCACGACCCATCTTCAGTGCTCCGGCTGAGGGAAGGAGGTTTTCATCCAAGAATTTACAATACGTGGCCCCGTCCATTGGCCCCTCAATGCGTTGTTCTGTACCTTTAGCAGAGAAACAGCCCCAAAGCATAATGTTTCCACCTCCGGGCTGGACTGTAGGGATGGTGTTCTTCCTCCAAACACGTCGAGTCGAGTTCATGCCAAAGAGCTCAATTTTGGTCTCATCTGACGGCAGCACTTTCTCCCAATCTTCCTCTGAATCATTTACATGTTCATTGGCTGGGCCTGTACATGGGCCTTCTTGAGGAGGAGGACCTTGCGGGCGCTGCAGGATCTCAATCTATGGCGGTGTATTGTGTTACCAATGGTTTGTTTGGTGACTGTGGTCCCAACTGCCTTGAGATCATTCACAAGCTCCTCCCCCCGTGTAGTTCTGGGCTGATCCATCACTTTTCTCATGGCCATTCTTACCCCATGAGGCGAAATCTTGCATGGAGCTCCAGACTGAGGACCTTTGATGGTTATTTTGTATTCCTTCCATTTGTTTCCTTCTCACCGAGCTTCTTGCTGAGAGTCTTATAGCCCATTCCAGCCTTGTGCAGGTCTACAGTCTTGTCCCTGACAGCTCTTTGGTCTTGCCCATGGTGGGGGAGGTGTGATGGAAGAAAGATATTCTGTGGACAGGTGTCTTTTATATACATAACGAGTTGTCGTTACAAGCATCTTCTTAAAGTGACAGGACTCATCTGTATACCACATGGCCAGTCTGTGGGAGGAGCCAGAATTATTGTTGGTTGGTAGGGGATCAAATACTTATTATATAATTATTTTACTCGCAGAACTGCAACTCCATTTATAACATTTGTATCATGTGACTTCTCTGGATTTTTGGTTGATATTCTGTCTCTGTCATTTATAATACACCGATGATAAAAAAATATAGACCTTTCATTTCTCTGTAAGTGGGCAAACCTACACAATCTGCCGGGGATCAAATCATTATTTTCCTCTCTGCATCTCTCTCTCTCTCTCTCTCTATCTCATATATATCTATCTATCTCTCTATCCATCTCTCTCTCTCTCTCTCTCTCTCCATCTCTATCTCTCTCATATCTCTCTCTCTCTCTATCCATATCTCTCTTCTCTCTCTCTCTCTCTCTCTCTCTCTCTCTCTCTCCATCTCTCTCTCTGACTCTCTCTCTCTCCATCTCTCTCTCTCCATCCATATCTCTCTCTCTCTCTCCATAAAAGTAAAGGTGACATTTGCACAGATATATTTCTTTTACAATCACACCTTTTAATGGCGTATGTACTCAGAAAAGTGCCTTGCAAGTATATTTTTACGCTCTATACGTCTCTTTAATAGGAGGGAGTATATTTTATCTGCGATTGCTCGCTCACCTCCAGCGTCTGTTGCGGCTTTTATTAGATACGATGCGCTTTCCTTCGCTGACCTCATTAAAAGGGATTGGGACGGGACTGAGATGTGAGCGGTAATAAAAGGTGCCGATAATTGTGACTAGACGGTGGTGGACGCGGCTCTTCTTTATCCGCGCGAACCTCGTCTATCATTGGATCGGAATGAAAGACGCAGACGGAAGGAATGAGTTCATATTTAAGGGAGAACTCCAATTCTGCCAAATCCTGACCCACAAACCTTTATAGAGGAACATTGGTAACAATGTAACGATGTTTCTTTCTTTTGTTTTTGGATAATTATGGATTTAAACCACAGCAAGAAAGGAAATAACAATTTGTATTTTAGCCGTAATATAAGGAATGAGTTCATATTTAAGGGAGAACTCCAATTCTGCCAAATCCTGACCCACAAACCTTTATAGAGGAACATTGGTAACAATGTAACGATGTTTCTTTCTTTTGTTTTTGGATAATTATGGATTTAAACCACAGCAAGAAAGGAAATAACAATTTGTATTTTAGCCGTAATAATAGCGGGGTGTACATGGATAGAAACTGCT
>NW_017308120.1:44471-46056 GCF_000935625.1 Nanorana parkeri | reverse complement strand
CTTCTATCTGACCTCCATCCTTCCCTCCAGTCTTCTATCTGACCTCCACCCTGCCCCCCATTCTTCTATCTGACCTCCATCCTTCCCTCCAGTCTTCTAGCTGACCTCCATCCTTCCCCCCATTCTTCTATCTGACCTCCATCCTTCCCTTCAGGCTTATATCTGACCTCCGTCCTTCCCTACAGTCTTATATCTGACCTCCGTCCAGGGCCCGTACAAGGATTTTTGCCTACACAGGTGAAGATGCATTTTTGCGACCCCCCCGGTGCCCTCAGACAGCTGGCTATGCAGCCTTACACTAGCGACAGCCCTGACCACATTGCTCAGTCTACCCCAAAATCCGGAGGAACACGAGGAGCAGATTGCACTTTAAAGGCTAAGTTACCTTTTCTGGCCATGTTTTATGTTACACCCATATTTAAGGTGTAACATGAAACATGGACAGAATGCAACCCCCCACTTACCTGAATCTTGGGGTTCTTCTCCCAGCAGGCTGCTGTTTTTTTAATGTTGGGCGGAGTCATGCACAGCCACAACATCAATCTACAGGAAGAAGGAACTGCAAGCCCCGCCTGCTATTGTGGCAGAGGGGCTTGTAGTTTCAGAGGAATACAAGTGTGATGACATCACTGCACTGGTAGTCCTTTAACTCTGCCTCCCGTCCACAATACTAGATGTCTGTACCTTGGTACAGGCATGTACGGTAGCAGGGATGCACCAATACCATTTTTTCCAGGCCAAGTACGAGCACCAATACTTTTCTTCAAATTCTCACCGATACCAATTGCCGATACCTTTTTATATTGTCATGTGACAGTTTTTCTAAGAGAATACAGACCAATGATTTTAGGACAGTGGTGGAGTGCCAGAGCTCATTCCCAGCTGCAACCGCAACCGTTGCTACCCTGGTAGTTCTACCACTGACTCCAAATCTCAGCAATACATGATACAGCAATGCAGAACAATGCCATCAGCTATAGAGGACTACAAATCCTGACAATATATTGTACAACAATGCAGAATGGCAACCGGGTATAGAAGACTACAAATCCCAGCAATACATTATACAGCAGTGCTGAATAATAGTATTATTCTGCATTTCTGTATAATGTATTGCTGAGATTTGTAGTCCTCTATAGCTGAAGCTATTATTATTATTATACCATCAGCTGTAGAGGACTACAAATCACAGCAATAAATCATACAGCAATGCAGAATAATACAAAACTACATACTCTGTGCTGCTTCGGGTGACAGTCTGATGTCTACAGTAGAGGGTTTGTGCAGAGGGCTGCTCAGGGTCTCAGGAGGGCTGCGCAGGGTCTCAGGAGGACTGTGTAGGTTCTCAGGAGGGCTGTGCAGGGTTTCAGAAGGGATGTGCAGCGTTGGGGGGGGAAGCGGGCGAGAACGTCAAGAGGGGAGGGGGGGTTACCTCAAAACAATCCCTGCCGCTCCTCTGCTCCCTGGCAAATTCGGCTCTGCCGGCGCCCTCTTGACACCGGCGCCCGGGGGCACGTCTCCCCCCCACGCTACGCCACTGCTCAGAGAGGCGGATCTGAATGATCACATCTGTCAGCGCTCCCTC
>NW_017308120.1:39514-44369 GCF_000935625.1 Nanorana parkeri | reverse complement strand
CACTGTCCCCTAAGGGCTTGCCCTGCCTGTAGGGTAGCGCCAGCTCTGCCTCCGTCCTTCCATTCAGTCTTGCACAGTTGTACCGGTGTTCTATCGAAAGCTCCAACTCATCGAGATCTCCAACTACTTCCGGTGCTCAGAAAGACTTGGAGCTCTGTACACCCCTCCAAATGATTCGATTCGGGTGTTCTGTGAAATCTCCTGGCTACTAAATATTCCGCGGTCACCTGTTACTGGGATTATAACAAAGTGGAAGCAACTGGGAACACCAGCAACTCAGCCGGGAAGTGGTCGGCCACGTAAAATGACAGAGCGGGGTCAGCGCATGCTGAAGCGCACAGTGAGCAGAACAATTTTTCGTCTGGAGATCTACTTTTCAAATTACGAGCTCAATGAGATCTACCAACGCAAAAAACACCTGCATTCAGGGGCGGGAGGGGGCGTGGCAGTGCATTGAAGTCAATGGCACCGCAGCCACGCCCCCAGTGCAATTGCCACACCAGGAACATTTTTGCGGATCGCGCTGGGCCGGAACGCCTGCGTTCCGGGTGGGGGCGATCACACTGAGGGCAGGGGGCGTGGCTGTGGTGCCATTGACTTCAATACACTGCCACGCCCATGAACGCAGGGAGCCGGACGGCTTGCATTCCAATGCGTTCTAGAGGCCGAACCCTCTGGAACGCAGACTTTGTGTCGTGAACCGGCCCTCTCTTCTCTCTCTCCTCGCGCTCTCTCCTCTCTCTCTCCCCTGTTTCTATCTGCTGTCTCTTCTCTCTCTCTGCTGTCTCTTCTCTCACTTTCTCCGCTGTCTCTTCTCTTACTTTCTCTTCTCTCACTTTCTCTGCTTTCTCTTCTCTTACTTTCTCTGCTGTCTCTTCTCTTACTTTCTCTGCTGTCTCTTCTCTCTCTCTGCTGTCTCTTCTCTCTCTCTCTGCTTTCTCTTCTCTCTCTCTCTGCTGTCTCTTCTCTTTCTTTCTCTGCTGTCTCTTCTCTCTCTCTGCTGTCTCTTCTCTCTCTCTCTGCTTTCTCTTCTCTCTCTCTCTGCTGTCTCTTCTCTTACTTTCTCTGCTGTCTCTTCTCTCTCTCTGCTGTCTCTTCTCTTACTTTCTCTGCTGTCTCTTCTCTCTCTCTGCTGTCTCTTCTCTCTCTCTCTCTCTCTCTGCTGTCTCTTCTCTCTTCTCTCTCTCTGCTGTCTCTTCTCTCTTCTCTCTCTCTGCTGTCTCTTCTCTCTCTCTCTGCTGTCTCTTCTCTCACTTTCTCTGCTGTCTCTTCTCTCTCTCTGCTGTCTCTTCTCTTACTTTCTCTGCTGTCTCTTCTCTCACTTTCTCTGCTGTCTCTTCTCTCTCTCTCTGCTGTCTCTTCTCTCACTTTCTCTGCTGTCTCTTCTCTCTCTCTGCTGTCTCTTCTCTTACTTTCTCTGCTGTCTCTTCTCTTACTTTCTCTGCTGTCTCTCTCCTGTCTGTCTTTTCTTACCTCCACTGCAGCAGCTTCCCAGGTCTCCTCTCTCCTTCCCGTCTGCGGCGTCTGGTCACATTCAGCCGCACGATCACCGCGGGAGGACAGGACACAGGTCAGTGAGCCGATCGCGGTCTACCAGCATTCGCTTTGCGATCTACCTAATGGGCACCCCTGCCCTAGTACATCCGCCATACATTCTATTCCCCTGGGGCCCGGGACTGCGTGAAGCACATGGGCACTTTTTATTCAGCCCTCGGAGCCCCTGCAGACAGCAGCCTGTGTTTACCTTTCAGCCTGTAATGGAAATGATCCCCAAGCTATGACCTTCTCCGGACGCATGTCCCCAGTCACCAGAAGGGCTACGTTTTGGCTCACCCAAGAGTTGGACCCAAGCCCAAGCCGTTTCACAGTTCATCAGACAGGAGAACGATAATGTCAGGTCACCCACCGAACTCCCTGCTCTGCCCTAGCAGCCAATGATGAGACACACCCGGTGTCATTGGATGACTGATGGCCAAGCCGTCCGGTGTCATTGGTTTCTGGGACACAGGTGGCCCCGGGTTACGGTTTGCATTGACGTTTGCTGAACCCGGATTCCTGGCTGGGTTTGGTGAACATCCAAGAGAACCCAGACCAGCTCACTCATCACCAGCCACCAACTCCTATAGCATGTTGGCAGTCTCTTCAGAGGTCTCCCGAGGCGGGGGTGTCACCCGGAGCGGGTACAGGGTGACACCTTGCTGGGACGTCATTGCACATGCGTGTGACATCATTGCACACATGCGATGTCATTGTGCTGTTACCTGCCGGTGGCCATCTTGGTGATGGACGCCGGCAGAGAGAGGAGGGGACGTTCACCTGGCGGGTTATGGTATGCTGCCGGGGCCCCTCCTCTCTTGTGCAACTGTCCCAGCGCCCGACTTTTCAGAGGGGGTGACAACAAAATGACTGTCAGTCATTTTTTTTTTGGTATCACCCCTCCAGTGGTGTCACCCAGGTGCAGGCCGCACCCCCCTTTGTTCAGTTAAATGAATTTTTTCAAAGGTGTGATGTGTTTATATGCATTTTATTTAACTCTTTAGTGAATGGGTAGGGGTACTCATTCACAAGGGGGGGTTACCGTGTGTCCCCTTTAATAAAGGGGGTACCCAGATTCAGATGACCCCCCCCCCTGCCTGGCAGTATGACCTGACATTATTTGTGTTCCTTAAAGTGATCCAAGGATTGTAGGGTACAAAAATACTATTTTCTTTCTCATCCATTGAGGGGCACAGTAATCCAGATACTGTCGGGTTATACTGCCATCTACAGGACAATTGCACACTAGCCAAAAAACATCAATATCTGAGTACCTGTGTCCCTCAATGGACTCCAAGAAAAGTGTTTTAGGATGAGTAGAAAAATACTGTCTTCTTTACTGTCCATTGAGGGACACAGGAAGTCATCTACTACTACTGTTTTTATTGCTACTGTCCCGGCCTCCTGTAGGTGACAGTATAACTTAACAGAATCTGAATTCCTGTGTCCCTCAATGGGCTCCAAGAAAAAAGGTTTTAAGGTGAGTACAAAAGTACTGTTTTCTTTACCATCCATTGGGGGACACAGGAAGTCATCTACTCTTGTCTTTTTCCTAGTGTCCAGGCCTCTTGTAGGTGACAGTATAACCCGACAGTATCTGAATTCCTGTGTCCCTCAGTGGACTAGAAGAAAAGGTTTTTATGGTGAGTACAAAAATACTATTTTCTTTACCGTCCATTGAGGGGCATAGGAATTCAGAAACTGTTGGTTGATAGTGTCTAATGCTCCTGTTGGCGGCAGTATAACCCAATAGTATCTGAATTCCTGTGTCTCTCAATGAGCTCCAAGAAAAGGATCTAAAAGGTACAAAAACACTAGGAAGTCAGATACCTTTGTTATTTTTGCTAGTGCCTAGGCCTCCTGTATGTGGCAGTATAACCTGTTAGTTTCTGATTTCCTCTGTCCCTCAAGGGACTCCAAGAAATACTATTTTCTTTTTCTTCCATTAAGGGACACAGGAAGTCATCTACTCGTGTTATTTTATAATTGTCCCTAGTGTCCTGGACTCCTGTAGGTGGCAGCATAACCAGGTAGTATCTGAATTCCTGTGTCCCTCAATGGGCTCCAAAAAAAGGGATTTATGGTGTGTACAAAAATACTATTTTCTTTACCATCCATTGAGGGACACAGGAAGTCATCCACTCTTGTTTTCTTCCTAGTGTCCCGGCCTCCTGTAGGTGGCAGCATTATCACCTGACAGAATCTGAATTCCTGTGTCCCTCAACGGACTCCTAGAAAATTATTTTGCAGTCAGTACAAAAATAAAATGTTCTTTACCATCCATTGAGGGACACAGGAAGTCATCCACTCTTGTTTTTCTTTTTGCTAGTGTCCCGGCCTCTTGTAGTTGGCAGCATAACCCGGTAGTATCTGAATTCCTGTGTCCCTCAATAGGCTTTCAAGAAAAGGGTTTTAGTACAAAAAAAAAATATTATTTTTTATACTGGAAATTTGAAATCGGTGCCGTTCCGAAGTCACTTATCTAAAGGCTTCGGGAACCACGGATAGAATTTTAATGGCATCGCGCTCAGTTTTGGACGCCGTCCCGCCGCCCTCTGACACCCGACATGCTTCTGCTGTAGGGTTTTTCTTTTTTCCTCCAGAATCGGCGGCTGGCTGGGAACATTCTGAGCTGTAATTAATGGGTGTAAGTCACTAAAAATGATTGCCGTTTGCAGAAAATGACGATCGTGTTCGCGTGAAAAATTAACATTGACGGCCATAAAATAAATGGCAGAGAGAGAGAGATATATATTCCTCCCGCCGGCCAGGCCAGGTGTGAATAATTCCGCACAAGACAGCGAGGGGGGTCGAGATTTCACCGTCTGACAGCGCGGCGAAGGTAATGGCCATCGATTTGGATCATTTTAAGCTCATGGATCGCTCATGTGCGAATCCCCAGCGGTGACCGTGAAATGGAGGATATAGAGAGGTCGGGCCCCCGGCAATTCCCGCCGCCGCCGTCGTCCGCGGTCATTTTGTGGGTTAAATCAGAATCTGTCACCGCGCGCGCTCCGTTCAATGACAATGCGAGACGAGCCAGCTGTGCGTTCCGCTCGTTACTGACGGCCTCAGCCGAGCCCATGTATATATTTTATGTATGCGTCTGAGATATTCGATGTATATTTACACGCAGCGCGATTTGTGTACTGACACCGATGTTTGCGCATCCCGGTGTGCTGGGCGGCTCTCGGTTTTTATCTGCTGACCGGGTTTGTTTGGTTTCTATTTTTATTTTTTTTAACAGTTCCTTTACTTCAAAAAAAGTTAAATAATAAAATTTATAATAATAATAAAGATTTTTTACTAAATTAAAAGC
>NW_017308120.1:35705-39450 GCF_000935625.1 Nanorana parkeri | reverse complement strand
CACAGTCACATCAGTCTCTGTACAGAGGAGCTTACACTCTGATGTACCCCCCACCACAGTCACATCAGTCTCTGTACAGAGGAGCTTACACTCTAATGTCCCCCCACAGTCACACACTATTATTATACATGTATATAGCTCTGACATATACCGCGGCGCTGTACAGAGGACACTGAGCCAGTCATTAGATATATTTGGTGTATTTCAGGAATTCTATGAAATTAAATTTGAAGTATGTTGGAGGAATTTTCCTCCCTGACGTAGTAATTTGGATATTTTTCGGGCGTCTTTACAAAGTTTCCGGATTGAAGAGAAATAAATTTATTTTCCCCGGAAATTTCCCCGGAAAGTGAAGATTGTGATCACTGTAGTGATCGGTTCCCGGCACGGGGCGGTGGGAGCCTGCGCTGGTCGGGAAGGGGTTAATGGCGTATTGTTTTGTTACTTAAGGAAAGCGAAGCGGCGATGAGCGAGAGGGCCCGCGGGGGCTCATTTCCTGCCGTCAAGCTATTGTCCAGGTAAGCAGTCAGAATGTTCCAGATGGTTCTGTGAAGCACGCCATTCTGCCGCATCAGACGCAGCTAATTACTTGTGCGCGAGGCCCGGCCCGCCTATCAATACTCGTCTTTAACTTTTTTCCCCCCACCAGCAGCAATAGATCACTGATGATGGCGGCTGATTGATATGCGTTTACAGGACGGCCGCTCTGTTCTGCCTAATAAGACATCGAAGTGCCTTTTAGGCAATTTGGAGTTTATGAATTAGTTTCCCGTCACTCAGAGCCCATCCCCCGATGGACAACGTCTAACCCAGCACATCCTCCCGGGGGATCCCGCTAAACGCAGCGCGCAGCCCTCGCTCCCGCTCTGCGTCCCGGACGGCGATCCGGAACGTTGCAGAACATGTGATGGAGATAAAAACATACAGTTATATAGCTCTGACATATACCGCGGTGCTGTACAGAGGACACTGAGCCAGTCACATCAGTCTCTGTACAGAGGAGCTTACACTCTAATGTCCCCTCCCCCAGTCACATCAGTCTCTGTACAGAGGAGCTTACACTCTAATGTCCCCTCCCCCAGTCACATCAGTCTCTGTACAGAGGAGCTTACACTCTAATGTCCCCTCCCCCAGTCACATCAGTCTCTGTACAGAGGAGCTTACACTCTAATGTCCCCTCCCCCAGTCACATCAGTCTCTGTACAGAGGAGCTTACACTCTAATGTCCCCTCCCCCAGTCACATCAGTCTCTGTACAGAGGAGCTTACACTCTAATGTCCCCTCCCCCAGTCACATCAGTCTCTGTACAGAGGAGCTTACACTCTAATGTCCCCTCCCCCAGTCACATCAGTCTCTGTACAGAGGAGCTTACACTCTAATGTCCCCTCCCCCAGTCACATCAGTCTCTGTACAGAGGAGCTTACACTCTAATGTCCCCTCCCCCAGTCACATCAGTCTCTGTACAGAGGAGCTTACACTCTAATGTCCCCTCCCCCAGTCACATCAGTCTCTGTACAGAGGAGCTTACACTCTAATGTCCCCTCCCCCAGTCACATCAGTCTCTGTACAGAGGAGCTTACACTCTAATGTCCCCTCCCCCAGTCACATCAGTCTCTGTACAGAGGAGCTTACACTCTAATGTCCCCTCCCCCAGTCACATCAGTCTCTGTACAGAGGAGCTTACACTCTAATGTCCCCTCCCCCAGTCACATCAGTCTCTGTACAGAGGAGCTTACACTCTAATGTCCCCTCCCCCAGTCACATCAGTCTCTGTACAGAGGAGCTTACACTCTAATGTCCCCTCCCCCAGTCACATCAGTCTCTGTACAGAGGAGCTTACACTCTAATGTCCCCTCCCCCAGTCACATCAGTCTCTGTACAGAGGAGCTTACACTCTAATGTCCCCTCCCCCAGTCACATCAGTCTCTGTACAGAGGAGCTTACACTCTAATGTCCCCTCCCCCAGTCACATCAGTCTCTGTACAGAGGAGCTTACACTCTAATGTCCCCTCCCCCAGTCACATCAGTCTCTGTACAGAGGAGCTTACACTCTAATGTCCCCTCCCCCAGTCACATCAGTCTCTGTACAGAGGAGCTTACACTCTAATGTCCCCTCCCCCAGTCACATCAGTCTCTGTACAGAGGAGCTTACACTCTAATGTCCCCTCCCCCAGTCACATCAGTCTCTGTACAGAGGAGCTTACACTCTAATGTCCCCTCCCCCAGTCACATCAGTCTCTGTACAGAGGAGCTTACACTCTAATGTCCCCTCCCCCAGTCACATCAGTCTCTGTACAGAGGAGCTTACACTCTAATGTCCCCTCCCCCAGTCACATCAGTCTCTGTACAGAGGAGCTTACACTCTAATGTCCCCTCCCCCAGTCACATCAGTCTCTGTACAGAGGAGCTTACACTCTAATGTCCCCTCCCCCAGTCACATCAGTCTCTGTACAGAGGAGCTTACACTCTAATGTCCCCTCCCCCAGTCACATCAGTCTCTGTACAGAGGAGCTTACACTCTAATGTCCCCTCCCCCAGTCACATCAGTCTCTGTACAGAGGAGCTTACACTCTAATGTCCCCTCCCCCAGTCACATCAGTCTCTGTACAGAGGAGCTTACACTCTAATGTCCCCTCCCCCAGTCACATCAGTCTCTGTACAGAGGAGCTTACACTCTAATGTCCCCTCCCCCAGTCACATCAGTCTCTGTACAGAGGAGCTTACACTCTAATGTCCCCTCCCCCAGTCACATCAGTCTCTGTACAGAGGAGCTTACACTCTAATGTCCCCTCCCCCAGTCACATCAGTCTCTGTACAGAGGAGCTTACACTCTAATGTCCCCTCCCCCAGTCACATCAGTCTCTGTACAGAGGAGCTTACACTCTAATGTCCCCTCCCCCAGTCACATCAGTCTCTGTACAGAGGAGCTTACACTCTAATGTCCCCTCCCCCAGTCACATCAGTCTCTGTACAGAGGAGCTTACACTCTAATGTCCCCTCCCCCAGTCACATCAGTCTCTGTACAGAGGAGCTTACACTCTAATGTCCCCTCCCCCAGTCACATCAGTCTCTGTACAGAGGAGCTTACACTCTAATGTCCCCTCCCCCAGTCACATCAGTCTCTGTACAGAGGAGCTTACACTCTAATGTCCCCTCCCCCAGTCACATCAGTCTCTGTACAGAGGAGCTTACACTCTAATGTCCCCTCCCCCAGTCACATCAGTCTCTGTACAGAGGAGCTTACACTCTAATGTCCCCTCCCCCAGTCACATCAGTCTCTGTACAGAGGAGCTTACACTCTAATGTCCCCTCCCCCAGTCACATCAGTCTCTGTACAGAGGAGCTTACACTCTAATGTCCCCTCCCCCAGTCACATCAGTCTCTGTACAGAGGAGC
This sequence comes from Nanorana parkeri, assembly GCF_000935625.1. Taxonomy (NCBI): domain Eukaryota; kingdom Metazoa; phylum Chordata; class Amphibia; order Anura; family Dicroglossidae; genus Nanorana; species Nanorana parkeri. The sequence continues at coordinate 36,054 of NW_017308120.1, read as the reverse complement.
TTACACTCTAATGTCCCCTCCCCCAGTCACATCAGTCTCTGTACAGAGGAGCTTACACTCTAATGTCCCCTCCCCCAGTCACATCAGTCTCTGTACAGAGGAGCTTACACTCTAATGTCCCCTCCCCCAGTCACATCAGTCTCTGTACAGAGGAGCTTACACTCTAATGTCCCCTCCCCCAGTCACATCAGTCTCTGTACAGAGGAGCTTACACTCTAAGTTCCCCCTGTCACATCAGTCACTGTACAGAGGAGCTTACACTCTAATGTCCCCCCACCGTCACATCAGTCTCTGTACAGAGGAGCTTACACTCTAATGTCCCCCCCCCGCCTCACACACCCCTCTGCAG
>NW_017308120.1:34206-35278 GCF_000935625.1 Nanorana parkeri | reverse complement strand
CCCCTCCCCCAGTCACACACTATTATTATACATTTATATAGCTCTGACATATACCGCAGTGCTGTAGATAGATGAGAGAGACAGTACATATGCATCGGTTGTGTGATGTACTTCTGCCACTCTCTCGGGTTGTGTGGGTAGAGCTGGTAGAAGGTCACATGATGTGCGGGCCTTTTATTTGACCATTCAATAGACATTCAACCCTTCATGTGAAGGGGGCCCCTGATGTGAAGGGGTGCCAGATCTGAAGGGGGGCTCCTGATGCGAAAGTACTCGTGATGTGAAGGGGTGTCATATATGAAGGGGGTTCCTGATGTGAAGGGGTGTCATATATGAAGGGGGTTCCTGATGTGAAGGGGTGTCATATATGAAGGGGGCTCCTGATGTGAAGGGGTGTCAGATATGAGGGGGTCCCGGGCTACAGATGTGAAGGAGGCTCCTGATGTGAAGGGGACTCCTGATGTGAAGGGGTGTCAGATTTGAAGGGGGCTCCTGATGTGATTGGCCACAACGCATTACTTGCATTGCTATTACACCTCCTCTTCCACTTCAGTGCAGTGTACACGCCATGATTAGCCCCTCCCACTCCACCACTCACTGCTGCAGAGCCAACCATAGGCCCTGCACAGTCCACCAGAGACCGTGCAGAGCCCATCTGACACCCTGCAGAGCCCACCTAAGACCCCCGCAGAGCCCGCCTGAGACCTGATACAGTCCACCTGAGACCCCCACAGTGCCCACTTGAGATCCTGCAGAGTCCACCTGAGACCTCATACAGCCCACCTGAGACCCCCACTGCGCCCACCTGAGATCCTGCACAGCCCACTGCAGAGCCCACCTGAGACCCAGCAGAGCCCACCTGAGACCCCACAGCACCCACCTAAGATCCTGCACAGCCCAACTGAGAGAAACCCTGCATAGCCCACCTGAGACCCCACCCAGCCCACCTGAGACCCTCTATGGTGAGCTCTGCAGGGTTTCAGGTGGGTTAATCGAGGTCCCTTCCCCTCCACACTGCGCTTCTTTTACCCATCAGCCGCCGGCTGCTGGGCCCTGGCCTCCTCCACCTCCG
>NW_017308120.1:31361-33776 GCF_000935625.1 Nanorana parkeri | reverse complement strand
ACTCGGTCCCGCTCTGCCCGGGGTCCCATAGCGCCTTTGTGGGTTGCTATGGCGGTTGTTATGCCACTGTATTATTACATCTTATATACACATTGTTACATCTCATATATACACTCACAATGGACATGGATGAAGCATTATTTTCCAATAATTATTTCTATATTCTTTGAGGGATTTAACCCCGGGCCCCAGCCTACTCTAACACTGCCACCAGGCCCCAGCATCCTCCTCCACAGCCGCCTCCACCACCGGGCTCCGGCTTCCTACTCCTCGGCTGCTGAGCCCCAGCCTCCTGACCAGGCCCCCCTCTGCCCGGGGTCCCATAGCGCCTTTGTGGGTTGCTATGGCGGTTGTTATGCCACTGTATTATTACATCTTATATACACATTGTTACATCTCATATATACACTCACAATGGACATGGATGAAGCATTATTTTCCAATAATTATTTCTATATTCTTTGAGGGATTTAACCCCGGAAGGAGGGAGGGGAATATTCTCTGTCTGGTATTGTTGAGGACTCAGGGTGGTATAACATACGTTTGGCCGACATCCCATACAATAAACAAGTGAATCAATCACACGCTAAACTGTAACATATTGGTGTGTTAATCCGTCGGAATCGCGGGCCGAGACGCACCGTCCCGAGCGTGGTTGGAGATGACGCCGCCAGATGTTTCAGGGAAGGTTCCTCCACCTTCAGTGACTCCGGGAGGGCAGTGAGCCAGAAGAACTGCAAAAATCAATCGCAGAGATGAGAGCAGAATGCAGACGTGGATTTCAGGATAACCGGAAGATTATCGGAGCGCCGAGAGTCAAAGCAACCCTTCCCTCTCCGCAGCCCAACCGACAACCCTTAGGCACCTGGGGGGCCTTCACCCCACCTAGGAACCCCCAAAGACTGATTAGAAAAGCTGTAGGACAGGAGAAGGCAACTTCGGCCCATCATGCCTCTGGAAGTCTTGTCTGTGGCTGTCAGAGACTTGACATAGGATAAACCTTGCGGGTCCAGCGGTTATATTCCACTACTTTCCAGTATGGTTGATGCAACATACAGTATCACTTTTCAGCCCAAAAAATGGGCTGAAAATCTCGGCTTATACTCGAGTATATACGGTATATATATATATACACCGATCAGCCATAACATTAGGTCTCCCTTCTCCTCAGCCGTCCAGACATGGACTCCTCTAGACCTCTGAAGGTGTGCTGTGGTATCAGGCCCCAAGCCGTCAGTAGCAGATCCTTTTAGTCCTGTAACTTGTGAGATGATCGGCCTCCATGGATCGGACTTGTTGCTCCAGCACAACCCACAGATGATCGATTGGATTGAGATCTGGAGAATTTGGAGGCGGAGTCATCACCTCAGACTCATTGTCGTGTTCCTCAAACCATTCTTCAACCATGTGTGCAGTGTGGCCGGGCGCATTAGCCTGCTGAAAGAGGTCACTGCCATCAGGGCATACCGTGTCCATGAAGGGGGGGACTTGGTCAGCAACAATGTGTAGGTCGGTGGTACGTGTCAAAGTAACATCCACGTGAATGGCCGGACCCGAGGTTTCCCAGCAGAACATTGCCCAAAGCGTTACACTGGCTCCGCCGGCTTGTCTTCTTCCCATAGTGCATCCTGGTGCCATCTCTTCCCCAGTTAAGTGACTCACACGCACCCGGCCATCCACATGATGATCCATCAGACCAGGCCACCTTTTTCCATCGCTCCGTGGTCCAGTCTCAAAGCTCATGCACTCATTGTAATTACTTTTGGTGGTGGACATGGGTCAGCATGGGCACCCTGACCGGTCTGCAGCTACACAGACCCATACACAGCAACCTGCGATGCTCTGTGTGTTCAGACTCCTTTCTATCAGAACCAACATTCACTTTATCAGCAGTTTGATCTCCAGTATCTCTTCTATTGGAGCGGACTACACGGGCCACCATTCCCTCATCACATCCATCAAAGAGCCTTCCCACCCCCTGTCCATCAATGAGCCTTCCCTCCCCCCGTCCATCACCCTGTCACCGGTTCTTTGGACCACTTTTGGTCGCCTTCCCTCCCCCCGTCCATCACCCTGTCACCGGCTCCTTGGACCACTTTTGGTCGGTCCTGACCACTGCAGACCGGGAACATCCCACAAGAGCTGCAGTTTTGGAGGTGCTCTGACCCAGCCGTCTACACATCACAATTTGCTTCTTGTCAAAGTCCCTCAAATCCTCCCACTTGTCCATTATTTCTGCTTCCAACACATCAACTTCAGAGACAAAATGTTCATTTCCTGCCAAATAATCCCCCGTCCCCCACTTCCGGGTGCCATTGTAATATATCCCCCCACTTCCAGCTGTCATTGTAATATATCCCCCCCACTTCTAGGTGTCATTGTAATATACCCACCCCCCACTTCCAGGCGTCATTG
>NW_017308120.1:23402-31312 GCF_000935625.1 Nanorana parkeri | reverse complement strand
CCCCCACTTCCAGGTGTCATTGTAATATATCCCCCCCACTTCCAGGTGTCATTGTAATATATCCCCCCCCACTTCCAGGTGTCATTTTAATTATGGATATACCAATACCGTTATTTCGGTATCGAGTACGAGCACCGATATTTTTTTTTTCTATACTCGACTATACTGAATACCGAGTACTGGAAGACCCATTAAGGAAGCCTGCATCGTGTAATGAATCGCCACCCGGCTCTCCAATTGGCAGGGAAGCCGTCCCCATGCCTCTTGTCACTAGGTGATGAGAAAGCATGAAGCCGGCTTTTCGACCAATCAGAAAGCCGGGCGTCGCGTCATTACACGCTGCCCGGCTTCCTGATTGGCTGGGAAGCCGGCTCCATGTTCTCTCATCACAAGTGACGAGAAGCATGGGGATGGCTTTCCTGCCAATGACACGCTGTAATGACACGCTGCCTGGCTTCCTGATACCAGAAGTATGGGATGCTTGAACCCTACGGACTAAGACTGGGATGCCATTAGAGTTCATGTGCGTGTAAAGGCGTCCCAATACTTTTGGCAATATAGTGTATATACATTTATTTTTCGCTATGAAATCGTACGACACGAAAATGATCTATTCCCCGCTCGGCTCTCCTATAACACAGCCCAGTATTACTGGCACACAGCAAAGCGGCCAATGGGTTACACGACACTGCCATGTTACAGGTCCAGGGAGGGAGGCTGCGGAGACCGGTCTAGCAACCGAGGATCAGGTGAGAATAACTTTTATTTTACACCCTAGACCAAAGCAAGCAGTTAACCCCTGCAACCATTCAAGTTATTGTGATAGAATAGGAGAATTTGATGGGGTCAATTTTATCAGAACCCAATGTACAGGTGTGTATCTGGAAGAGGAATTTTGGCTCATGCAGGAAAATCTCGGCTCCGGCTGCAAAGAGAACAAAAAAAGTTTTATATTTAGGCATCCTTTTTGGATGGCACTTCCCCTTTAAATGCCCCCGTGGTACATGGTAAGTTGACTTTGCTAAGTGGCGATTCCGAGCGGCGAGCGATGCGTTCGATTTTCACGAGCACAGGGAGCCTCATTGTCGTATCTGTGCGTCCATCCCAACCAGTCGCCAAACATCCTTCATTTACTCTCATTTAATATTAATGTGACTGTTATTTTAAAAATATTGCTGCAACAGTCGGTCGATGAGGATATCATCCAGAGCGGGCCAGCGGCAGGGCCGGCGAGGGGACCTGTTGTCACCGTACATAGGAACACGATGGCCACAATGCTGCGCAGAGGTGTTGTCAGCCCCCGTCCTTCTCTATGGGACTACGCGGCCGTACGCCACCCTACGCTCACCCCAAGTGATGGATCCTGTCTGCGTCCGAGCCGGGACACCCGCACGGACCTGCACTTGGGGTGAGCGCAGGGCGGCGTACGGCCGCGTACTCCCATAGAGTTCTAATCACACGCTGCACCTGTCCTTCCCGGGAGCTGCCCGATACGGCCGCGCACGCACCGCGGAGCTGTACGCGCCGGCTTTTTCTCGTGTGAATGAGGCCAAAAAGTGTATCTGAAGCCAACTTTTTAATTTCACTTCAGCTTGTATTGCTGTCTGTGGCTTATCAGAGGGTAAGGAAACATCTAAAATTTTAAATCATCGCCGGGTTAGGAATATGAGGGGAAATCTTCCGATGGGGACAATGTCTAACAGAGGGTTTCTCTTACTTCCTGTTTTGTCTCAACACAGGAAGAAAGTGAAGGCAAATAGCCCCGCTGGGACACAGGCAGCAAAGAAAAACTTGTGAGGAGGTTTAACCCCTTCCCTGCTCTATACAAAACCTAAGAGTAAAAAAAAAAATCTTCTGAACATAAGAAAAACTTCAACAAAGGACGCATGTTTAACGTCCCGGTCCTCTTCCCCTCCCCCCGCCGATATGACCAGCAATGACTGGCTGCCAAAATTCAGCCTCTCCTATGTAAAATGACGCCGGCAGAACATCTGCAAGTGTCACTGAGCGAATACAATGTAACAATCTATGATGTGACCTTTGATCTCCTGATGATCATTTTACAAATTTCATAACGTAACTTGGTTGTGCTTTGTACCAGAAATCTTAATTTTGTGTCATTTTGAATGTTACACCTTATAGAATAAAATATCTCCTTTTATTTACAGTAAAACTACTTTATTGAGCCCATCGCTGCCACCAATGTAAGGCATCGGCAGCAGCAGGGCCCTGTAAGGCCTCATTCACACTAGACACAATTAGTGGGGTGGTTGTAAACGCACTGGAATAACAGAAAGCCAGGAGTCTGCTGATGACAAATACTGTTTGGGCCTCATTCACGCTAGACACAGTGCGTTCCGGCCCGATTCTGGCCAGGACGCACTGCATCGCATTGCGGCCGGCTCACTATGTTGTGGGGCAGGAGGGGGTGTGGCGGTCCATTGAAGTGAATGGCACCGTAGCCGCATCCTCCAGCCGCACGGGTTCGCAAGGCACATTAGGCCTGCGGTCCGGTCCAAACAAAATGCTGCAAGCACTTTACTTACCCCTCACCCCAGGGTGCCTGGGCGGGTGTCAGAATGGCAGCAGAGGATTGAAAATACATTTGCTCCTCTCCCCCACATGAAACAAAACTGGAAGCGACGAGGTTTACATCACTTCCGCTTCCGGCGCTGTCATTCACTGGCCACAGTATTATCTCTGCTCTATTAACTTCAATAGAGTATAGAGGGGACATTAGGGGTCTAATAGACCCAGGATGTTTCTTTAAAGTGGACCGGTCAAGCTGCTATCACATAGGGGGCTTGTTAAGTGCAAAAAAGTTAAAAATTAAAAGTTTCAATAAAGAAGCACCCCTGCAACCCCGCAGGGTTGTACATCCACATATGAGCTTAACCAAAAATAACATACATTTAATGAAGTATTAATGATTGCAGAGCGGTATTAATTTGTCGCTTTTATATCTGCACAGAGTTCAGCTTTCATTTAATTTTGCTAAAATAGATAAGATTTTTTTTTTCAAAAAAGGTAATTGGTAAAAAAAATCTATTTTTTGAGTGTTAGAATTTTAATTTGCAGTTGCTTTTACTTTTTAGGGCTCATGCACACCATTGCATTGCTGTGCCCTTTGCTGTAATGGGCGGCAACTTGAATTCCATGCATTGGTGCAATGTGGTGCCGTTTGTTCTGGGGATACACCGATACCAGTATCAGTATTGGTGCTGATACTAGGCAATTCCACAAGTACTCATGAAAAAGCCCCAATACCTAAAACCAATACCAGGACTTTACATTTTGTAATTGAACCACGCGGCACCTGTTTACACCCCTGGCCCTCACAGCTCCCCCTCCCGAGAGCCTCCACAGCCCTCCTGAGACCATCTGCACCCATCCTGGGACCCACCATACCCCTCTTGAGATCCCCCGCACCCCTCCTGCGATCCCCGCATCCCTCCTGAGATCCCCTGCACCCCTCCTGAGATCCCAGCACCCCTCCTGAGATCCCTGAGATCCTCCATTGCACTCCTGAAACCCTTCACAGCCCTCCTGAGACCTTCTGCACCCCTCCTGGGATCCTCAATTGCCCGCCTGAGATCCTCCACACCCCTTCTAAGAGCCTCCACAGCCCTCATGAGACCCTCCACAGCCCTGCTAAGATCCTCCGCACTGCTCCTGAGACCCTCCACAGCCCTCCTGAGACCCTCCGCCCAAGACATCATGCCGGCACCATAGAGCAGAGCGGCAGCAAAGAGTATGTTGAAAATTAATATACAATTATTCTGCATTGCTATATAATGTATTACTGGGATGTGTAGTTCACTATACTTGCTGGTGTTATTCTGCATTGCTGTATAATGTATTGCTGGGATTTGCAGTTCTCTATAGCTGGTGTTATTCTGCATTGCTGTATAATGTATTGCTGGGATTTGCAGTTCTCTATAGCTGGTGTTATTCTGCATTGCTGTATATTGTATTGCTGGGATTTGTAGTCCTCTATATCTGATGGTATAATTCTGCATTGCTGTATAATGTTTTGCTGGGATTTGTAGTCCTCTATATCTGTTGCTGTTATTCTGCATTGCTGTATAATGTATTGCTGGGATTTGCAGTTCTCTATATCTCATGGCGTTATTCTGCATTGCTATAAAATGTATTGCTGGGATTTGTAGTCCTCTATATCTGATGCTGTTATTCTGCATTGCTGTATAATGTATTGCTGATATTTGTAGTTCCTCTCCAGCTTTGGGCCAGTGACAGAACTACCAGGGTCGCAGTGGTTGGGGCTGCGAGCGTGCCCTGGTGCTCCACCACTGTCTTAAAATCATTAGTCTGTTTTGTTTTAGAAAGAAAGGTATCGGTAATTGGTACCGGCGAGTACTTGATGAAAAGTATTGGTACTCAGTCTGGAAAAAATGGCATTGATGCATCCCTACTTTGTCCTAATGGCGCCCCAATACCGATGCACAAGGTGTGTTGCGCATGCAAAGCACGTCCTCCGGCAAGGTGTGTTGGGCTACCATCCAGAATGAATGGCGTCATGTCAAACCAATGCATGTACCGTACATTGCCGTATGTTACCCCAACGTGACGTGGCGGTAACGACCCTTAGATATAAATACCCGCCCAATGCTTGTTTTTGTTTATATCTAATAGACCCGATAGCTGAATTTGGCTGATGAAAGCTTCGGAGAACAATCTACCCCCCACCCACGTCCTGACAGCGAGGCCTGACATTAGCGAGACATGAAATATAGGCCATGTACATTAACCTAAAGAGCTGGAAGTTAGGACAGGTAAGCTAATCAGAGAGCGGCGGGTAATGCCCGTCATAAATCCATCTCCAGTGCCCAAGTCAAAGCCCGTTAATAATTCAGTGTTTACTTTCAGGAGAGAGCTGAGTGAAAAATGATGGCCGGACTCACCAGTAAATAAAACGGGGGAGATTGATGGAGCGTTCATCATGATGAGACACATGACTTATCGAGCTGTCACAGGCAGCGTTTTAAGACGGAATTATACGGGAGATGAGAAGGATTTTTTACCAAATTAATGAAAAATCAATCGGGCCTCAGAAATCCATTAATGGTCATAATGCACTGGTTACTGACAGATCCCCGCAAAAATCCGATACGGGCTGTTAAATACTTCTGAGGGACAGGATATGTCTCATTCATTAGGATCTATGTATTTACTTTCGGAAGGGACACCCAGAGCCCGGGACCGCCCAGCCATTCCAGTCCTGACATCCGCTGCTGCCAGGGATGGAGATGTAAGGAGAACGAGGGAGAAAGAAGCCCCATTGGTGAAATTCTGGGGTCTGATTGTCACTGAACTCATCTGGCAAAGGGATTGAAGCCTTGGTTCTCAACTGGTGGGTCATGACCCCAAAAGTGGCTCGCGACCCCGTGTTCAGTTTGTCGCCATGTGCCTTCCACTTTTCTGGGTGAGATGTTCCTCAGCTTCCCCTTTCGCAGCACTGTCAGTTCTTGCGCCGAGCAGCCATTCAAAATATGCTGCCCGGCGCCAAGTGTCAACTTGAGGTGGGGTGGGGTGGGCTGGGGTTATGGCCGCGAGGGAGCTCCATCCATACGTGCATTTCTCACAGCACCCTTGCGTGTCCTGTAGAGGTGCCTGGACCGGAATGATGGCACATTCTGGCTCCTGGCACCTCTACAGGTGATGCACATATGGATGGCGCTCCGTCACAGCGCATTCTGGTGTGGGAGTGCATTGCATTGCCATTCATTTTAATGGCATCCCAAATGCATCTCCCACCCACAGTTCTATCACCCGCATTGGAACGCGCGGTACCACATGCCATGCGTTCCATGGAAGTTCAACTTGGGTCACGACTAAATGACCAAGGACTAATATGAGTCCTGAGGTTAAACAGGTTGAGAACCACTGGATTAAAGGATCAGTCCACCAAAAGTGTGATGACCTGAGATAGCTGCTGACTTCTTCTATGTCTTGTTCCAGTAATGAGATCTCTCTGCTATGAATCTCAACTTTGATACTGTCTACTGGGGAGGTTTCTGTGTCCCCGTCCACCATTGTGTGTTCCAGGTCCTCAAAATATATACTCCATAATATAAAATAAATAAAAATCCAGCGCTCCTGATGACTGACGGGGTATTTGTAGAGGTGGCGGAAGGCGGGAGATCCTTGTACTGCAGGTCCTCAGGAACAGCTTCCTCTCCAGCAAGGAGTATCATGAGCGGACCAGTGGTGACATCACCAAATCTCATGAATGACTTGGAATAGTCCAGTTAAAGCCCAGAATTCTACCGACAGATGAATATCACCCAGGAACCCCTCATAATGGGCACAGCGGGTGTATAGATCCAGGAACTCAGCACAGGGATGGTGGGAACCCCTCATAATGGGCACAGCAGGTGTACAGACCCGGGAACTCAGCACAGGGATGGTGGGAACCCCTCATAATGGGCACAGCAGGTGTACAGACCCGGGAACTGAGCTCAGGGATGGTGGGAGCCCCTCATAATGGGCACAGCGGGTGCACAGACCCGGTAACTTAGCACAGGGATGGTGGGAGCTCCTCATAATGGGCACAGCGGGTGTACAGACCCGGGAACTCAGCACAGGGATGGTGGAAGCCCCTCACAATGGATACAGTGTAAAGGGCTAAGTCTTCTTCATATTGTTTTTGTCCTTTTTGGGTATTTGATCATTTTCAATGTACTGTCACTTTCATTTCTTTTTTTTTTCTGTTAAAAAGTAATGAAAAATAATAAGGGGGCGATTTTGGCAAAAGAAAAGGTCCAGGATGGTTGGGATGAGCTTCTGTAACCCTCGGGAGTCATTTAAAGTCCTTTGCACCCTTAAAAGCCACCTAAACCCACCTCAATGTCCCTATTGACTCTAATGCAGTATTTAGGTAAATATTCCTGAAATTCCCAGATTTTTTACAACATTTTAGTTTACTGGAAGGTTCACTTAGGTTCCTACTTGTACTTGCTGCAGTCACTTATGCCTAAATTATTCCCACACTGAATACTTTCATTACTGCCACAGTGGAGTTGCTTATAGTCATCCAAGTCCAATGTGACCAATGAATACCCCCAGGAATATTCCCCCCATTGCCACGCTGGTCGGCCTGTCACTCTGCAACGCCCGTTGCTGCTTCAGGATGTGTAGGGATTCCACAAGGCTGAATACACTGCAGAGGAAATGCCTATTAGAGCTTCTTGGAAATGTGCATCAGCTAAATAGCACATGGGGCCATGATTGCCTCCAGGAGTATCAGTGCCACCGAAAAATACACATCATTGGCGCTGAAAAAATAATGCCACACAAAATATGCTCATCGCTGCTACCAGATACAAAAAAGAATCACAAGATAGTGCAGAACGTTCACTCTTCCAATAAAAAATAAATAGGTACTTAGTGCTGATCCCTCTATCCAGCCAAACGTGGCCTCCAGCTAACAGGTTGGGCAATGTTGGAACTCAGGACTGGCACATGTGCCCAGCAGCACGCCTGGCTCTGCAGAGTGATCCCCATCAGCAAACACTGCCTTGTCCACGCCACAAGATTCCTTTGCCAGGAAAGCGTTTCGGGGATTAAGAAGGCTGAAGGTCCCCAAAACTGATGGGGATGGAGAAGCAGCCCGACCTGTGTGCTGGTGGCCACATGCAACAGGATAGAACAGGGGTAGGTAACCTCGGCCCCCCCGAGCTGTTGTGGAACTACAAGTCACATGAGGCACTGCAAAACTCTGATAGTTACAGGCATGACCACCAAACGCAGAGGCATGGTGGGATTTGTTATTTCACCACAGCTGGAGTACTGAGATTTCTTACCATAGCTGGAGTAGAGCGATCAGCACTAACTACTCTATCTTCCTCCATAAAGCAGATCTTCACTTTCTTTTTATACTTTTCTGCTCG
>NW_017308120.1:16118-23335 GCF_000935625.1 Nanorana parkeri | reverse complement strand
TATTGGAAGACATTGGTGGCATTTGGTGTCCCACCCAGTTCACTGACATCACTGGTTGCCATGAGCTGGACGCTGGACAGGGCATCACAGGACTCTCCGGCCGGAAAAGGGTGTCAGATTCCTCGCATCACCTTTCAACATCTCGTGGAGTCAATGCCAAGAAGAATCGGCGCAGTATTGAAGGCAAAAGGCGGCCCAACGAAGTACTGATGGGGAGGGGCATAATAATCTGGCCACTCAGTGTATATATTGTATTGTGCGATGGCGAAACACACGGATGCCAGGCCTTTAGCACCATGCTATGGTGTGAACGGGCCCTTATCTCTCAATGGAAAACAATCATGTGACCCCCCCCACAGAGGTATTAATGGTCGGCTTTGGGTTGTTCATATCGTTGGGTATGTTTCAAACGTGATATAAGAGCCGTCCAATCAGAGAAGAGACGTCATCGTCGGCGCTGTAATCGGCAGCTGACCCCCCTTTCCCGTACGAGCCTTGCTCCGTCACTGCCATTGTGTCACTTCACAATCCCTCATCCAGAGAGGGGCTCGCTGGGTAATATATCATCGCCTGCCCCGGCGGCTCATTGGCCCTGGGAGCCGCCTCTGTCACCTCATGTGCATTATGTTGATACGAGGTGACAGAGAGAAGCGAGGCAGAGGTCAGGCCGCGCACTCCATGCATGCCGTCCTCTGCAATGAGCCGGGTCAACGCGGGGTGACAGCATGTGACAACAGCAGCGCCACGAGCGTCAGTACAATGTGACAGCATCGATCCCGCTGCCGTCTCCATCTCTCAGCACCGGCGGGCGCCAGGAACAGCGCTATTCTCTAAGGACTCGAGTGCGGAGGGGGGCGGGGGGATTATTATTTCATAGTTGAAATAACCTTGTGTTTGCTCGTTTCCCCCCCCCCCCCCCCAGACTGCACATTGTAACTTTGTAGCAAGTCACAAGGTGAGGGGCTGATCTGTGTCACACATTTGTGAACACAGACAAGCTGGCATCTGAACCCAAAGAGTAGAGTTTGACCCGGGGTGATGCCTGAATAAAGATGACGCCGTCCTGGGGAGAATAGCACATAAGGCAGGAAAAGTACTATCGCGTTACCCACTTAGCTCATCGGTCGGCAGCTCACTGTCCAGTTACAGGGCGGGGGAGGAGACCTGTAAGTGAAGGTGAAACTGCAGCAGGTGAAATGTCAGTTCTCCTTCCCTGCCAGACTGGGCTGTGCTGTGTAAACCTCAGGACTGGATGGACGAGGCCGTCAAACGGAATCTCCCGCCATCTTTTATTGTATTAATTTTTTTCCTCCCTCCAGGTCTTTAGAAAAAAAAAGCAATAACGCTTCTTGGCTTTGCGCGCCCGGCTCTCTGACAGCCCGTCACCGCTGCCTTGGACGCCGAAAAACACTGACCCCAGCAGAAATATTTCCCGGGGAAAATGTGTTCCGGAGCCGCCACCGCCGCCGGGTGTGAAAAATGGCCCGGCCTCCTTCTTTGCATGAGGCTCGGGCCTCCGTGGCGCTCAGACGAGCGGATCGGCCTAAAACGCGCTCATCCATCATGCGGACAGTCCGCCGTCGACGGCGCCGGGAGAGAGAGGCGCGCAATTTGCTGGTTAAAGGGGCCGGTGGTTGTAAAAGGAGAAGGGAGACTCCTCGCCTGTCAGGAGGGTTACAGTCGTGTTCATACAACACGTGTCCGGTTTGGTGTGACATACGTCATATGATCATCCCATACTGTTTATATCACAGACATCATCTTATAATTCCCAGTGTATCGCTCCGTGTGATGAGCCAATTACATTCTCAGGTCCTCTGGATTTCATTGTCTTTTCAGTGTGTGATAAAATGAACTTTCCTCATTAGAACACTGAGATTGCTCAGGTGGTGATAATGAAGGCCGACACCACCACCACATACACCATATTGCCAAAAGTATTGGGCCCCTCCCCCTCCAAATCATTGGATTCAGGTGTTCCGTGACATTTCCTGGCTACTGAATATTCCCGGTCCCCTGTTACTGGTATTATAACAAAGTGGAAGCAACTGGGAACAACAGCAACTCAGCCAGGAAGTGGTAGGCCACGTCACATGACAGAGCGGGGTCAGCGCATGCTGAAGCGCACAGTGCGCAGAAGTCGCCAACTGTCTGCAGAGTCAATAGCTACAGACCTCCAAACTCCATGCGGCCGTCAGATTGGCGCAACAACAGTGGGTAGAGAGCTTCATGGAATGGGTTTCCATGGCCGAGCAGCTGCATCCAAGCCGCACATCACCAAGTGCAATGCAAAGCGTGGGATGCCGTGGTGTAAAGCGCGCCGCCACTGGACTCTAGAGAAGAGGAGGCGTGTTCTCTGGAGTGACCAATCACGCTTCTCTGTCTGGCAATCCGATGGGCGTGTCTGGGTTTGGCGGTTGTCAGGAGAACGGTACTTGCCTGACTGCATTGTGCCAAGTGTAAAGTTTGGTGGAGGGGGGATTATGGGGGGGCTGTTTTTCGGGGGTTAGGCTTGGCCCCTTAGTTCCAGTGAGGGGAACTCTTAAGACATCAGCATACCAGGACAATTTGGACAATCTCATGCTCCCAACTTTGTTGGATGAGTTTGGGGATGGCCCCTTCCCGTTCCAACATGACTGCGCACCAGTGCACAAAGCAAGGTCCATAAAGACATGGATGGGGGAGTTTGGGGAGGAGGAACGTGACTGGCCGCACAGAGTCCTGACCTCAACCCCATAGAACACCTTTGGGATGAATTAGAGCGGAGACTGCGAGCCCGGCCTTCTCCCCCAACATCAGTACCTAACCTCACAAATGGTCCAACATTCCCATAGACACACTCCTAAACCTTGTGGACGCCTCCCCAGAAGAGGCAGAGCTGTTATAGTGGCAAAGGGCGGAGCCAACCCAATACTGAACCCTACGGACTAAGACTGGGATGCCATTAAAGTTCATGTGCGTGTAAAGGCGTCCCAATATTTTTGGCTGAAATCAGACGTACATCGGCTTGCTTCGGCTGGCTTCTGTTCAACCAAACGTGCTCAGCATGTTCGACTGAGCGGAAGTGCAGAAGGAGTTCGACTCAGCCGAACCAACATCTGGATCAGCAGAGCAGAAGCTCCAGCAGCTCGGTCGCTGCCGTTCGCCCCTATTCACATAGCGGGCCGAACGGCAGTGAGTGAATAGTCAAATGCCACCGAGTGGCATTCGGCTCAGATTTCCTGCTCAGAACCTCCGTGGTACCAAACAGAATAGAAAACCAGTGAAAAAAGTAGAAAGATTTTTTTTTTTTTTTTTAAATGTAAATAAATTATAAATCTCAAAAAAAAGAAAGATTTCTTTAAAAAAGAAATTAAAAAAAGAAAACAATTGGGAGGAGCTAGCTTCATGTGTCACTTCGGTTTAGTCAAGCTGAAGCATTTGCCTTTAGCTCAGCCCAGCCGCTCGGCCGCCTTTGGGAGCTGTACGGGCTATAGTGATTAGCCTGTACAGGAGCCCTGAACCGAAGGGCTCTGGCGAGCGAAGAGAGCCGAAGGATCAGCCGAAGCTGTGGCTGATACTTCGGCTAGCTTTGTGAATAACCACCAAAGTTTTTAACAGAAAGAATGTTGGCAGAGCTTTTGTTATCTTATGTAAAGATAACCTGTGGCAGGTAAGGATCAGCAAGCGATTTTGGAAAAAGTTGAGGATGATGCATGATGTAGGTCTAGTTATCAAACACAGAGGGTCTTGCTGGTCCAGACTTTTGCTCCGGTGGGGTGCTCCTAACGAGAGGGTCAGTGGGCGGAGCTGATCCGTGAGTATGCTTACTGTAATTTTCCCTTGCAGGTCTATCCTCATGTCAGCATAAGTTCCCTCTCACGGTCTAGTTACCCAATGTGTCTCAGATTTATGCTCCAGTAGGGTAGTCCTAACAGGGGGAGGTCAGAGGGCAGAGCTTAGGGTTGCCACCTGTCCAGGATTCACCAAGACAGTTCGGGTTTTGAATGCTGTGTTCGGGTTTCATGGCAGCAGAAACCCGGACACAAGATGTCAGGTAGACAGGGGCAACCAAAATTAAGATAGGGGCTACTGGCCCCCCACTGAAAATAGTCTCAACTGTGATATTTACATATGAATGGGTGGCGCTATTTACATATAAATAAGCCACCAGTCATTCTCCAAAAAGAATGTCTACACGGCGCTTGAGTGTTCGGGTTTCGCTTGAAGAAAAGGTGGCAACTCTAGCAGAGCTGACCCATCAGTATGCTGACATGAGGAGTCCAGGAAAATGTTAAATTGTTATCTATGCTTACCTTAATTTTTTTCCCCTGCCCTGAGTATACTGACATAAGGATAGGCCGGGAAAGGAAAATGATGGTAGGTATAGCAATTTGCCGTTGTGTCGCTCACTGGAGAGGGAGCAATTTCTTCCCATCCAGATATTTTTTTACGTGACATCTTATCTATCAATCAGTAGAGTGATGGAGCTGTACAATTTCACTCATATCGCTCCAGCTGTGTGACCATAACTCACTACCACAATGCACTGCATTGTGGTGCCATTCATTTTAAATAGCACCCCAACGCCCATCGCCAGCACACAACAATGCATGCAGGGTTTTATTCCACCACAATGATGTGAATGTAAATACAAACAAAAAAAACCTCCATTGTGGTACGTTGGGGACCCTTTCAAAACGTATGGACGCACTTGCAGTAATAGCTCAGCGCAGAACAATGCGAATGGGCCCTTATACTTTTTTTGTTTGCCGAGTTTAGGGCCCGGCATCAGCGGGGTTAATGGTGGCCATGCTAAGCTGGGAATCGGCCGTCACCCTTAACTCCTAGCAAATCAGGGTCCTCGATTACCGACCAGCGTCCTCGCTAAGATAAATACGCAGCAATTACCCAGATTGGGACTTCTGCTGCTTCAGCGATAATGAATCCACACCTTTAATATTTCTTGCTGTGATGGGTGTCAGCTGCTAACACGGAAGCTTTATACTAATTAATGGACGCTTTCCCGCACTCGGCGGTGAGGCGACGGTGGAGAGACACCTCAGCTTACAATGAGACATGAAAGCTGCGGAAAATTGTCGATTCGGATATTTCGTTATTTTGGGATTCGCATCCGAAGTTGAATTCAGTTCGGGTTTTGGATTCGGACGAAATCCGAATGCCGTTGCGATCCGATTCGTTGCGAATACCACAGAAAACCATATACAGATATTGATAGTAAAGCTGAATCTCCTAGAACCAAATGGCATTCAGGATCCGAATTTCTGAATTGCATTGGGGAGCTCCCAAACACCATTCGGGTTTGGGAGTTGACCGCGGAATATTTAGTAGCAAGGAAATGTCACAGAACACCCGAATCCAATGATTTGCCGGGGTGTCCCAACACTTTTGGCAATATAGAGCATGTGGTGGTGGTGGTGTCGGCCTTCATTATCACACACTGAAAAGACAATGAAATCCAGAGGACCTGAGAAATGTCACGGAACACCTGAATCCAATGATTTGGAGGGGTGTCCCAATACTTTTGGCAATATAGTGTATGTGTATGGCTCACAGACCTGAATGGCATTCAGGAGCTCACGAATGCAATTTGGAAATTCGAATCCCGAATGCTACTCGGGTTTAGGAGCCTCAGCTTCAGTATTATATGAATATACTGTATATGGCTCCCATGTTGCCGTATTTAAAATTTGTGTTCAGACTCATTCCGGATGCATTAAACCGAAAAACACATCTGATTGGCCAGAAAAGTCACATGTCCGATTCAGTTTAGTTTTTTTGAACGAAATTCAGACGGGATCCGAAATTCGGAAATAGAAATTCGGATTCAGACACATTTGGATGCATTGGGGTTCGGAATTGTGTCCAAATTTTGGAAAATGCTTCCGAATTTTGATTCGGAACAAAACGAATCACACGTGTCTACTTACAATCCAGGTCTTTGTCTGGTCATTTGAAGTCTCAGAAGATATTTAAAGGAGAACTATGGGGTAAGCGTTTTTACCCATAGTTCTACTAAGGGTAAAACATAAACTAGCGTCCTCCCGCCACCCAAAGCTCAGTATACCGCGAGCTACAGGTCGCAGTATACTGAGACCGCCGCAGCCGGGACGGATCCCGACATTACTGCCGAGATCCACCCAGCTGCGTGATTGACAGCTCTAGATAGGCAGAGCCAGCTGTACCCGCCCCCTCCCCCGTCCGTTCCGCCAGTCAGCGCTGGAAGATCGGAGGGGGGGGAATCCCTGCAGGGAGCCGTGAGTGACAGTCACGGCTCTCTGCAGGGACATGATCGAGAAGTGAGCGAGAGCGCCGCTATGTGTTCTATATGTGTTCCAATCTATAGAGCCGACCTGTGACAGTCTCATTGTCACACGTCGGCTCGAACTATGAGGATGAGTGAAAATCACTCGCCTCATAGTTCTCCTTTAACCGACCCACAGGGGTAGACCAGCATAAAAAAAAGAGACATGGTGATCCTTACTCCATAATGCACATCAGGAATATGAGCCTCATCCCCCGTATGGACCGGAACCAAGGAAGGCAAAACATAAGCAAATTCAACGTCATCTTTATAGAAAGCTGCAGATTTAAAAAGATTAAAAAGTAACTTTTTGAAAGGAAGATAACATGTTGAAGATTATTCGGGATTATAGTATACGGGATGTTCCTTGTTGGGTTTCCATCTCTATTGGATGATTTAAGTCTTCGGGTCCTTTTTAAAAATACATCAAGTCACACTAGAGAGCGAGAGATAGTTTGTCCACATTTTCCACCTTTGCGGCTCCGCCATGAATTATGAACGCCCTGAAAGGGGGGACCCCCCTTGCCCCCCACCCCTCGTACATTGTTTCTCTACTCATCTCAGTTCAGGCGCGGCGAGGAGGACAAATTCTTCGTTGATCCGCATCTTGTGAAGCCGCCGTCCTCCAGCTGCTTACATCTTCACCAATTTGTTAAAGTATTCATGCGTCAAAGTTTAAATGCGCCCAAAAAACGTGAAAGGAGCACTTAGACGCTTCCTGGGCGGCGGGCGATGTATAATTCATGTATGACAGGAAGGGGAGATAGCTGCGCAGCGCGTCCCAACATCCCTGCATTATTGAAAGGACGGTGAGCGACTGACCTCCTAAACAAACAGCTCCGCTCCCTCCGCGGTCGTACACAGCGCAATATTCCGGGGGGGGGGGGGGCGGAAAGCCCCCCTGGGATGCCCA
>NW_017308120.1:13830-15824 GCF_000935625.1 Nanorana parkeri | reverse complement strand
AAAGTTCGGGGGGGGGGGGGGGCTGAAAGCCACCCTGGGATGCCCATATGGGGCCATATTTATCAACGGCTGCAAATGATCGCACTTTGAGAGTGGCGAGGAAGGACGAGAGAGACTGAGAGTTTTCATTTCCCGGGGTTCACAAAATATGGGAAGGTGGACTAACACCCAACACCCTCCCATCCAATCCCCCCCTCTGATGACCATGAACTGCCACCCATGCCAGCCAATGTAATGGGCCGCACCCTTGAAAACTTCACTACACATCTCCAGAGGCTGTGGAGGATCATAGTGCTGGCTAGCGGTGAGCGGTTGTTGGTCAACACGGCCACATGACCATCATGACCAATAAGATTCACCCCCTCTATTTGTCTTGGTTACTAGAGATAAGCTCAGCTTGAGGCTGAACCAGGTCTGAACTTGAGATTCTCCAAACTAAGAAGGGACATGGGGTCTTCTGCCTAATCAGCTGTGGCATTCCCCCTCCAATCAGCTGTGGCCAGTGCATTCCCTGCCTAGTCAACTGTGGCTGGGACATTCCCCATCCAATCAGCTGCATCCAGGGTACTCCCTGCCCGATCAGCTGTGGCTGAAGCATTCCCTGACCATTCAGTTGTGTCCATGGCATTCCTCTCCCAACCACTGTGGCTAGGGCCCCCCAATCAGCTGCAGTCGGGTCATTCCCTGTCCAATCAGCTGCAGCTGGGGCATTCCCTGCCCAATCAATTGTGGCTGAGACATTCCCCACCCAATCAGCTGCATCTGGGGCATTTGCCACCTAATCAGCTGCATCTGGGGCATTCCCCACCCAATCAGCTGCATCTGGGGCATTCCCCACCCAATCAGCTGCATCTGGGGCATTCCCTGCCCATCATTGACTTTCTATATCGCAAAATAATGGAGCAAATGTAGCCATGTGGCCATATAAGGTCACTGATGTCACAGCATCCTGCCCATTTGCTTATGTGGAGCTGCGGGCAGGGAATTCCCTGGCCACAACTGGTTGGGTGGCAGTGAAAGGAGCTTCCATCCGAGTTCAGCAGAGCTCAGGTTTGGGCTGCGTGCAATCCGAACCTGAAATCATCCCTACTGGTCACCATTATTACCAGGACTTAAAGGAAACTATGGGGTCAGGGCTTTTCCCCATAGTTCTCCTTAGGGTAACGGGAAGACACAAACTAGCGTCCTCCCGTCACCCTAAGCTCAGTATACCGCGAGCATACTGAGACGCCGCAGCAGGAGCAGGTCCCGACATCGATGTCTGGATCCGCCCAGCTGTGTGAGTGATAGCTGGCTCTGCCTATCTAGAGGCAGAGCCAGCTGTACCCGCCCCCTCCCCCGTCCGTTCCGCCAGTCAGCGCTGGAGGATCAGAGCGGGGAGTCGGCTAGAACTATGAGGTGAGTGGAAAGCCCCCCCCCCCCTCCCCCTCATAGTTCTCCTTTAACCTTAACACAGAAGTAATCCCGAACCTCAGGACGGGGTTCCGGATGGTGACAACAGTGGACCATGTCTGCGTAATGTGTGCTGAAACAGCCACTTGTAGTCTCCATCGGAAGGCTGGGTGACAACGCCGAGTGCCGTTTTATACTGATCGCTATTACTTTTGTGCTCAAACAGATCCCGGCAGTCACAAACAACAGCGTCAAGTCCCCGCTGTCACCCACTGATTGGAGGACTAAATGTCAGCGCTGACCTCCCTGTGAGATCACATGACCATTGGTCATACATCATTCCATGCACTGTATGGATGGCTGATCCACACTCTGATCAGAGCTGGTGGAGCTGCTTTTTGCATCATCCCGGCACCTCAGTAAAGTATCAGAGCGTCCATTAGGAAAGTTTAATTGAACAGTGACACGCCCGGCACGGAGACGCTCCCTCGGAAACCGGCAGTAATTTGTAGGTGACCTCTTATCAATCAAGAGATTTCACAAACAGCCTGAGGGGCAGCAAGAGACGGGTGAAATCACAGGGCAGATATGGGGACCCAGAA
>NW_017308120.1:10822-13697 GCF_000935625.1 Nanorana parkeri | reverse complement strand
GATTACAACTCTTCCCCGGGACAGGTGAGTTTATGTTGAACGACAATGTAACCGCTAGTCCCGGCGCAGTCATAGATCTCCAATTGCTTTACACAGAAATCGTGTCCCCATTGGAAGATTTCCCGTCTCTTCCTGTTCAGCTGGCTAGTAATGAGCAGACTGGCCTGTGTTCAGAACACTTTGATGTTTGCCAAACTCAGGCAGAAATCCGGGTTCAGAGAACAACTAAGTGAACCAAACCCAGGCCCACCTGTGTTTCAGCAACCAATGATTTTGGGAGACCTGCATTACATCATTGGTTGCTAAGATGATGGCGGCCTCAGTACGTATAAGGTTTTTATGGTGCACAAGCCTGCTTCTAAGCAACCAATGACGCTGTGCAGCTCAGCCACCAGTAAACCAATGACGCTAAATGGCTCAGCCACCAGTCAACCAATGACACTGCTTGGCTCAGCAACCAGTCAACCAATGACACTGCTTGGCTCAGCCAGTAGTCAACCACTGATGCTGTGCGGCTCAGCCACCAGTCAACTAATGACGCTGTGCACCACCATTGGTTGCTGGACACAGATGGTGGGTCAGCGGGTGAGCTGGCCAAATCATTTGGTGAACTACCAACATCTTGGCTTCAGATAGAACTCATGGTTGACCCAAATCCCATCCCAACCAGTGACAAAGAATGTTGTGTTTCCCACCCCTGTATGTCCTGGTGGCAATGGTCACCAGAACATATAGAGAAGGACAAATCTCGCCAGTGGAGACACATAGAGCAAACTTGGGGTACACAAATAAGAGGCGCCGGATCTCCTATAGAACTAAAGCCAACATTTCATTTAGCTTTACATACAAAAAAGGGGGGGGGGGTTATACCCCCTGGTGTCTTATTGGGAGATTTCCTTTAACTTCCTGCTCGATAGCCACAACAAGAAGTGAGAGGAAATCACTCCAAAGTGAGGGAAATCCCTGGCGGTCAGCAGGGTAACAAGAACCAGTGTCCCCAATCCCCATTGGAGTGAACACATAAGAACGTAGTAGTGTGAATGTAAGTAGGGTTGCCACCTGTCCAGTCCGGGTTTTGAGTCCTTTATGTGCTTTGTCCGGGTTTCCGCTCTCTCCCCTGGCTGTTTCTCCTCGCTATCTCTCCTGGCTATCTCTCCTCCCTCTCTCTCCTCACTCTCTCCCCGGCTGTCTCTCCTCTCTCCCTCTCTCTCTCTATCTCTCCTTGCTATCTCCCCTCTTAAGGTGGCCATACACTTTAAAACCATCGCAAGACCTTAGTCTTGCGATGGTTGTAAAGTAATTAAAAAAACGTACAATCTGCCCATCTTGGTCAGGCAGATCGTACTTGTGATCCTCGCAAGCCCGCCCCCCTGAGGGGCGGGCTTCCGATGACCGCAATGCTGAACGGGCAGTGTGTGCGTGCGCACACAGGCCCGTGTTGCATTGATCTTACGATCATGCTAAAAACCAACCAAAAATCGTACGATTCGCGGCTGGTTTTCTAGCGTGCTCCTTAGACAAAAGACGTGCGACCGTACAGTAAAAACGGTTGCACGCCTTCCATACACTTTGCTATTATCGTACAATCGCGTTATCGTACATTCGCGTTATTTCACACGATTATCGTGCGATAATCGCACAGTGTATGGGCACCTTTACTCTCCCCCAGCTGTCTCTCCTCGCTCCCTCATTCTCCAGGCTGTCTCTCCTCGCTCTCTCATCCTCCTGGCTGTGTCTCCTCTCTCTCCTGGCTGTCTCTCCACGCTCTCTCATCCTCCTGGCTGTCTCTCCTCGCTCTCTCTCCTGGCTATCTCTCCTCTCTTTCTCCTGGCTATCTCTCCTCTCATCCTCCTGGCTGTCTCTCTTCGCTCTCTCCTGGCTGTCTCTCCTCGCTCTCTCTCCTGGCTGTCTCTCCTCTCTCTCTCCCTCTCATCCTCCTGGTTGTCTCTCCTCTCTCTCCCCTGGCTGTCTCTCCTCGCCCTTTCATCCTCCTGGCTGTCTCTCCTCGCTCTCTCATCCTCCTGGCTGTCTCTCCTCGCTCTCTCCTGTATATTCTCCACAAAATAAATTGCCGCGCAGATGCTAGAGTGTTCGGGTTTTGCTTGAAGAAAAGGTGACAACCCAATATGTAAGTAGACAATTTTAGTAAGATTTCCCTCAGTTCGGGCGCTCTGCTCCGTCCACTCTCCTCACATTCCGCGCCTCCATTATATTTCATCTCACCTGAATGATTACCTTGTTTATTCCTGGAGACCCCTCTTATGACATCCCCGCCCCCCACCCCGCGCTCCGCCTGCCGCCCGCGATATTGTACGGCTGGTAAACATGCAAAACCCAGAGATAATTTAATCGGGGTGCTGGAATGATTGGATTACTCCCGCCTGACAGGCTGATGCATGGACCTGCGCTCCCGTCTATATACAGAATGGGAAAACTGTTACAAAGTAAAAAGTTCTTGTATTCCGCTGACTTTTCCTGAAGAATATTCCACACGGGGAGATATCAGCACCCTCCGGACTCTTCCATGGACAGCGAAGATGGAGAAAGCGGAACTAGGATGTTGTTACAGAGGACACAAAAACCAAATATGAGCGGTGAGATCTGCCGGAAAATGCCGCTAAGCACTATTTGCATCAAAGCCAATCACCGAATATAACCCGTAGGAGCCGCTGACGCTTGATTGATCCCTAACGGTGCGTTTGGGCAATCCGTTTACTATGAAGGAGCTGACAGCACACCACAGCGCATGAAAAAAGGCACCAAAATAATCTGTAAGACAGAAACACCACATTACTCCACTTCCTGAAAAAACATCATCCCAACTGTGAAACGTGGCGGTGGTAGAAGAGCCAAAAACAAGGCAACTGTATAGAAA
>NW_017308120.1:10124-10464 GCF_000935625.1 Nanorana parkeri | reverse complement strand
TGTCCCCAGTTGTGAATGAACAGGCTGTGATTTACATTACAGCCTGTTCATTCAAGATTTCCTCAATGGGGAGAAGCACTCAGTACAGAGGCTCCTCCCCATTCAGAACCTGGTGATAGTAAATATTTCTCTATCATCAGTGTCTGAATGAATGGGAGGAGCCTCTGTACTGAGTTCTTCCCATTCATTGAGTGCCGAGGCTGCTGAAAAAGAAATTGAGGGTTTGGTGTCCTCAATTTATTTTCTATTTTAAAAGGGAAATGTCAGGGGTCTGTTTGGACCCCTAATATTTCCCAAAGCCCCCCCTCCAGTGCAAAAAAAAAAAATAATTAAAAAAAAG
>NW_017308120.1:9108-9736 GCF_000935625.1 Nanorana parkeri | reverse complement strand
CCTGCGCTCCGCCTGCCGCCCGCGATATTGTACGGCTGGTAAACATGCAAAACCCAGAGATAATTTAATCGGGGTGCTGGAATGATTGGATTACTCCCGCCTGACAGGCTGATGCATGGACCTGCGCTCCCGTCTATATACAGAATGGGAAAACTGTTACAAAGTAAAAAGTTCTTGTATTCCGCTGACTTTTCCTGAAGAATATTCCACACGGGGAGATATCAGCACCCTCCGGACTCTTCCATGGACAGCGAAGATGGAGAAAGCGGAACTAGGATGTTGTTACAGAGGACACAAAAACCAAATATGAGCGGTGAGATCTGCCGGAAAATGCCGCTAAGCACTATTTGCATCAAAGCCAATCACCGAATATAACCCGTAGGAGCCGCTGACGCTTGATTGATCCCTAACGGTGCGTTTGGGCAATCCGTTTACTATGAAGGAGCTGACAGCACACCACAGCGCATGAAAAAAGGCACCAAAATAATCTGTAAGACAGAAACACCACATTACTCCACTTCCTGAAAAAACATCATCCCAACTGTGAAACGTGGCGGTGGTAGAAGAGCCAAAAACAAGGCAACTGTATAGAATATTCTGCTTTACACTGCAAAAACCAAAGACCTAC
>NW_017308120.1:0-9059 GCF_000935625.1 Nanorana parkeri | reverse complement strand
AAAAAAATAAAAAAATAAAGTATCTTCTCCCCATGATTGAGTTACCATGCCCTGCTCAGCACTGTGTCACTGTGCGATGGCAGCCATCTTGGTAGTGGCAGAACTTTGCTTCCTCATATCAGAGCTGCCCCCCTGATGAATGACGGGGTATTGGTAGAGGTGACAGAAACACATAACCACGGAATAAAGAAAGCAGAAGCCGGGAGATCCTTGTACTGCAGATCCCCAGGTGCATCTTCCTCTCCAGCAAGCCGTATGATGAGCAGACCATTGGTGACATCACCTCCTGTTCATTCAAGATTTCCTCAATGGGGAGAAGCACTCAGTACAGAGGCTCCTCCCCATTCAGAACCTGGTGATAGTAAATATTTCTCTATCATCAGTGTCTGAATGAATGGGAGGAGCCTCTGTACTGAGTGCTTCCCATTCATTGAGTGCCGAGGCTGCTGAAAAAGAAATTGAGGGTTTGGTGTCCTCAATTTATTTTCTATTTTAAAAGGGAAATGTCAGGGGTCTGTTTGGACCCCTAATATTTCCCAAAGCCCCCCCAACAGTGCAAAAAAAAAAAATAATTAAAAAAAAGTATGAAAAAAAAATAATAAAAAATGTAAAAAAATATTTTAATAAAGTGAAAACTGATTTTGGCATTTGGTGGCATTGAAAGTGGTACAATATCCATTTTATTGCAGTGCCACAAATACAACCCACTTACCCGTACCAGCACTGAGACCACCAAGAAAATGGACTTTGCGCCATCTTATCTTGAAAGGGATACAATTGAAAAGACAAAGTGAAATATAAAAATGTATGAGCCCTTTATAAATGACCCCATTTACTTTCATCACCTATATTCACCATCTTTCCACTACTGCCTACAACACAGTTATGGCTCCAAAAATGTGTGCAATGCACAGCAGCACATGATGCAAAATTGTGCAGAATGATTCGGTGAAGCTAATGGCAGCCTTATGAGATGATGGGGCCAAAAAACAGCCTGGGCCACTTCCTTTAAAAATCCCCCTAGGGATAACAGGATAGAAGGGGGGAATATGTCGGGACTGCCAATAAAAATTTGGGGTCTATTTATAAACAATTCACAGAGCCATTCACCCTGAGAATCTCATGTGAACGTCTGTTCTGTGTGAATGGAGGCAAAAGTGAATGTTCTTAGTATATTTTCTTTTCAGGTTGAATGTAATCTAGTGTAATACTGCAGTATGGCCACTAGGTGGAGCTGAGGAGCATATGAATTATGTATTTATTTCCTATTCTCCTTTCCGCCATCTAGTGGCCACAATGTGGTTTAACACCACAATACATTTGACCTGAAAAGAAAATAAGCTAAGAATGTTCATTTTTTGCCTCTATTCACAGAGATTGTGAATGTTCTCAGAGATTCTCAGGGTGAATGGCTCGGCAAAGCATTTATAAATAGATTCGCTAAGGGGGCTCATAGAACAACAGAAGCAGATATAAGGCAGAAACAATCTTTGGAGCAGCCTTTGCTCCCTCTTCCCTAGAAGCCTTTTGGGAATAAAAAGCACCAAGTACAACACTGCAAGTCAACCTTCACCCATAAAATGAAATTGCTCTAATTTGCTTCCCTTATATCCCCCTTAGACAATAGTGAATACCCTAAATCCTGGTGCGGCCTACTACTTCCTGTTTCCTTGTTTAGGATGACAGATGGCCTACTACGGTCTCCTGGGATGTCACACACACACATATTATTAGACAAGTGCGAAGACTACAAATTCATTTCAGATGAAATGAACGAAAACTAAAAAAAAGTTTTCACTTGTTTCATCAAACAAAACAAATTTTTATGCTATTTTGGATTCAGCCATTGGCGTGTTCTGGAGGCGGGGCGCATGAAGTCATATAACACCGCACGTGTTGGGCGCCGCCATCTTGGTGTTTATCTAGGTATACACCAAGATGGTGGGGCCAATATCGGCGTGTGATGTCACCATGGCGTCATGTAACGTCATGCTCCCCGCCAACATGGCCGCCGCACATTCTCAAACAAATTATTATTATGCGCCTGAATATATTTTTCGTATATTCGGACATATAGTAATTCACTAATTTTACACGTAGTCCGGGGTCTGTGTTCTGTTTTTTATTTTTACTTTTCTAGATGCACTTACTTGAAAAAAGGGATCGGCATGACAATCTGACACTTTTATAGACTCTTTATAGACTATTTTTATAGACTCTATTTTTGTGGCCACTGAGGGGCGCTGTAAAGATTTCTCGCACAGGGCACCCAAAGGCCTAAGGCCGGCCCTGGGTGTACAGACCCAGGAACTCAGCTCAGGGATGGCGGGAGCCCCTTATAATGGGCACAGCGGGTGTACAGACCCGGGAACTCAGCTCAGGGATGGTGGGAGCTCCTCATAATGGGCACAGCAGGTGTACAGACCCGGGAACTCAGCTCAGGGATGGTGGGAGCTCCTCATAATGGGCACAGCAGGTGTACAGACCCGGGAACTCAGCTCAGGGATGGTGGGAGCTCCTCATAATGGGCACAGCAGGTGTACAGACCCGGGAACTCAGCTCAGGGATGGTGGGAGCTCCTCATAATGGGCACAGCAGGTGTACAGACCCGGGAACTCAGCTCAGGGATGGTGGGAGCTCCTCATAATGGGCACAGCAGGTGTACAGACCCGGGAACTCAGCTCAGGGATGGTGGGAGCTCCTCATAATGGGCACAGCAGGTGTACAGACCCGGGAACTCAGCTCAGGGATGGTGGGAGCTCCTCATAATGGGCACAGCAGGTGTACAGACCCGGGAACTCAGCTCAGGGATGGTGGGAGCTCCTCATAATGGGCACAGCAGGTGTACAGACCCGGGAACTCAGCTCAGGGATGGTGGGAGCTCCTCATAATGGGCACAGCAGGTGTACAGACCCGGGAACTCAGCTCAGGGATGGTGGGAGCTCCTCATAATGGGCACAGCAGGTGTACAGACCCGGGAACTCAGCTCAGGGATGGTGGGAGCTCCTCATAATGGGCACAGCAGGTGTACAGACCCGGGAACTCAGCTCAGGGATGGTGGGAGCTCCTCATAATGGGCACAGCAGGTGTACAGACCCGGGAACTCAGCTCAGGGATGGTGGGAGCTCCTCATAATGGGCACAGCAGGTGTACAGACCCGGGAACTCAGCTCAGGGATGGTGGGAGCTCCTCATAATGGGCACAGCAGGTGTACAGACCCGGGAACTCAGCTCAGGGATGGTGGGAGCTCCTCATAATGGGCACAGCAGGTGTACAGACCCGGGAACTCAGCTCAGGGATGGTGGGAGCTCCTCATAATGGGCACAGCAGGTGTACAGACCCGGGAACTCAGCTCAGGGATGGTGGGAGCTCCTCATAATGGGCACAGCAGGTGTACAGACCCGGGAACTCAGCTCAGGGATGGTGGGAGCTCCTCATAATGGGCACAGCAGGTGTACAGACCCGGGAACTCAGCTCAGGGATGGTGGGAGCTCCTCATAATGGGCACAGCAGGTGTACAGACCCGGGAACTCAGCTCAGGGATGGTGGGAGCTCCTCATAATGGGCACAGCAGGTGTACAGACCCGGGAACTCAGCTCAGGGATGGTGGGAGCTCCTCATAATGGGCACAGCAGGTGTACAGACCCGGGAACTCAGCTCAGGGATGGTGGGAGCTCCTCATAATGGGCACAGCAGGTGTACAGACCCGGGAACTCAGCTCAGGGATGGTGGGAGCTCCTCATAATGGGCACAGCAGGTGTACAGACCCGGGAACTCAGCTCAGGGATGGTGGGAGCTCCTCATAATGGGCACAGCAGGTGTACAGACCCGGGAACTCAGCTCAGGGATGGTGGGAGCTCCTCATAATGGGCACAGCAGGTGTACAGACCCGGGAACTCAGCTCAGGGATGGTGGGAGCTCCTCATAATGGGCACAGCAGGTGTACAGACCCGGGAACTCAGCTCAGGGATGGTGGGAGCTCCTCATAATGGGCACAGCAGGTGTACAGACCCGGGAACTCAGCTCAGGGATGGTGGGAGCTCCTCATAATGGGCACAGCAGGTGTACAGACCCGGGAACTCAGCTCAGGGATGGTGGGAGCTCCTCATAATGGGCACAGCAGGTGTACAGACCCGGGAACTCAGCACAGGGATGGTGGGAGCCCAGTATAAATAATAAGTAAAAGTAAATATATATCTATATTAGGCAATACTGTTACAAAGTATTGAAATATCGAGCATTGTACTAATATGAAGCTGTGTGGCCGGGGTGGCACTCTCCTTGCGATGGCGGTGGCCCGGGCTCCTCCAGTCACGGGGTGATGGTCACAATGTATTATTTTACAGGCTGGTCTTGTGTGGGTTGGTTGAGCTGATTGTCGCTGACTCAGATCTTTCCCATCTGTGTTGTAACTTCAGGATGATTAATTCGGGAGGTGCGAGGTGGAGGGAAGCGCCGGGCCCGCGATCAGCCTTGAGAATCTGGAATAAAAAAGTCAAGAAGAGTCGTCCACGCCAAGGTCAGGAATCGGCGTAAATGGAGCATTAATAAAAAAAGTGACCGGGAGCAAACTTAACCGAATGTGTGCCGGGCTCCTCTGACCACCTGTGACTTTACGGGGAGATTCCCAATTCGCTGGTCCGTCATACGGAGCATTGTGTGAGCTGGAGAAGGAAAATAAGACATCATCCTGTCCAGCAAATACCATGGCTCTGACCATCTCTTCAGTCTTCTATCTGACCTCCGTCTTCCCCTTCAGTCTTCTATCTGACCTCCGTCCTTCCCTTCAGTCTTATATCTGCCCTCCATCCTTCCCTTCAGTCTTCTATCTGACCTCCGTCCTTCCCTTCAGTCTTATATCTGCCCTCCATCCTTCCCTTCAGTCTTCTATCTGACCTCCGTCCTTCCCTTCAGTCTTATATCTGCCCTCCATCCTTCCCTTCAGTCTTCTATCTGACCTCCGTCCTTCCCTTCAGTCTTATATCTGCCCTCCATCCTTCCCTTCAGTCTTCTATCTGACCTCCGTCCTTCCCTTCAGTCTTATATCTGCCCTCCATCCTTCCCTTCAGTCTTCTATCTGACCTCCGTCCTTCCCTTCAGTCTTATATCTGCCCTCCATCCTTCCCTTCAGTCTTCTATCTGACCTCCGTCCTTCCCTTCAGTCTTATATCTGCCCTCCATCCTTCCCTTCAGTCTTCTATCTGACCTCCGTCCTTCCCTTCAGTCTTATATCTGCCCTCCATCCTTCCCTTCAGTCTTCTATCTGACCTCCGTCCTTCCCTTCAGTCTTATATCTGCCCTCCATCCTTCCCTTCAGTCTTCTATCTGACCTCCGTCCTTCCCTTCAGTCTTATATCTGCCCTCCATCCTTCCCTTCAGTCTTCTATCTGACCTCCGTCCTTCCCTTCAGTCTTATATCTGCCCTCCATCCTTCCCTTCAGTCTTCTATCTGACCTCCGTCCTTCCCTTCAGTCTTATATCTGCCCTCCATCCTTCCCTTCAGTCTTCTATCTGACCTCCGTCCTTCCCTTCAGTCTTATATCTGCCCTCCATCCTTCCCTTCAGTCTTCTATCTGACCTCCGTCCTTCCCTTCAGTCTTATATCTGCCCTCCATCCTTCCCTTCAGTCTTCTATCTGACCTCCGTCCTTCCCTTCAGTCTTATATCTGCCCTCCATCCTTCCCTTCAGTCTTCTATCTGACCTCCGTCCTTCCCTTCAGTCTTATATCTGCCCTCCATCCTTCCCTTCAGTCTTCTATCTGACCTCCGTCCTTCCCTTCAGTCTTATATCTGACCTCCGTCCTTCCCTACAGTCTTCTATCTGACCTCCGTCCTTCCCTTCAGTCGTCAATCTGACCTCCGTCCTTCCCTCCAGTCTTATATCTGACCTCCGTCCTCCCCTTCAGTCTTCTATCTGACCTCCGTCTTTCCCTTGACTCTTATATCTGACCTCCGTCCTTCCCTTCAGTCTTCTATCTGACCTCCGTCCTTCCCTTCAGTCTTCTATCTGACCTCCGTCCTCCCCTTCAGTCTTCTATCTGACCTCCGTCCTTCCCTTCAGTCTTATATCTGACCTCCGTCCTCCCCTTCAGTCTTCTATCTGACCTCCGTCCTTCCCTTCACTCTTATATCTGACCTCCGTCCTTCCCTACAGTCTTCTATCTGACCTCCGTCCTTCCCTTTGTTCAGCCATTACCCAGGGTCACCATCTACTTCCTGGATCGAAAATACTCAAAGATAACTCAACTGAGACCTTTGTCTACGTAAAGATGGGGCAACCCTCGGCCTTCTGAGTTTGCTATGACATCATTACATAACAGCAGTACTCTGGACTAGCTTCCCAAAATGATAGGCCTTGCTTGGGCAATATGTATCAGCTCGGCCGTTTGTAACCTCCACCCTGGGCACATGTGACAGGGTGACAACAACGAAGCACAATTAGTAGAATGGGATAGAGCGTTGTCTCCCTATAAGAGGAAGTGCCCGAACAGGGACCTCCATGGCAGGATCACCGGTGAATATTATAATGAAAGCTGCAGATTTTTAAAAAGGTTGAAATGATGTGGAATACATCTGCTTTATTGGAGTGCAAGCAAGGAGGGCTCGGGGATGGGCCAAGGCTGCAATTGAAACACAGTGGG
This sequence comes from Nanorana parkeri, assembly GCF_000935625.1. NCBI lineage: Eukaryota > Metazoa > Chordata > Amphibia > Anura > Dicroglossidae > Nanorana > Nanorana parkeri. Next base: position 2,418 of record NW_017308120.1, on the reverse strand, counting down.
CGGGGTCAGCAATCTCCAATAATGGAGGCTCAGTGGTGTTCCCAGAACCTGGGACTACTGGCCACCTGGGAACCTGGACCTGGAATATAATGGAATTCTGATACAATTTAACCAAACTGATTGCGATATTGAACAAAAAAACGAGACATTTTCCCAAAAACGCACCGTCTCTGGGCCCAAATCCTGTTTATGCGCCCGGCCCGCCCCCCCCTGTTCTTCCGGCCTGAGTGACAATAAAGAGATATCAATAAAATGAAGACCCCCGTAAAAGTTGTCAGGCTTCAGCCGCTGGATTAACGAGGGCTTTTAATTCTCCGCCTTGTCCCCCCCCCCCAGCCGGAAAGGTCATTTTTCCAGCCCCGTCGATCAATCGAGGTGCGGTCTCCTCGGCGGACCACAAAAGCAATCCGGTCGCCACGGGGACGGGAACCGAGGGTTACGACCTATCCGCGGCACTCCGTCTCGCGGCTTCCAGTGTAATCAAAATCAATTATCTAATTAATTTCCAAATGTGGATGGAATCCCTGGAGCCCCGGCGTACATGGCGCTCGGGTCAGGATCAATACCATTCTGCGCGCGGAGCAGTTTTTGCCGGATTCATAGAGTTTATGATGAAATTCCCGCTGGCCCAGGAGCTCTTTAACCTCTTCTCTCCCGGGGATGAGCACAAGGGTAACGTGGCAACGGAGGGCTAATGGGGGCCCATTACGTGGGGGGTCCTCTGCTCCGCGCAGCTGGGTGTTCACAGCCCATGCAAGTCTGATGACATCATCCAACGCGATGCTGTGACCACATAGTGCTACAGCGGGGGCCGTTGGCTCAGTTTTGGGGGTATGCGGTTATGGGGCCGCAATGGATTATGCTAAATGGAGATGCAAATTGATTATTGACTTGAAAAGCAGCAACCCCCCCACCCCCCCGGGCCGCGGGCAAAATCAATCAAAGCTACACAAGAAACATTCCCACTGTGCAAAGCCAAGAGAATCCACTGAGCTTACTCTTCATCTGAGATGTATCCATAGAAGCCTTCAGGGGCGGGTTCTGGGCCTTTTCCCAGTGCTTCTTGTTTGGACTTCCACCTGTTTTGTACCATAAACCCCCGCTCCAATATGGGTCTGCAGTGGGCGGAGCCAGAACCAGGGAACACAATCGATGCATTTTTTCAGGTTCACAATCAGGGGGTAACGAGTAGTAGTGATGTGCAGCAGATTGCTGCGAAACCAAGCTCTGCTAAAGGTCCCCACACACCTTACGATAATCGTACGATCCCGCGATCGTACGATTATCGTAAGGTGTGTGGAAGCCTTACTACTGTAAGGTCGCACGACTTTAAACTTACAAACATGTTTCAAAACCCGCCGAGCATCGTACGATGTTCGGCGGGTGTGTAGCATGTTCGTAAGATAAAAGCCGGACGGGCACAGCGCACACTGCCCGTTCGGCATTGCGGTCATCGGAAGCCCGCCCCTCAGGGGGCGTGGCTTGCGATCATCGCAAGTACGATCTGCCTATGCAACATAGGCAGATCGTACGTTTTTTTAAGTACCTTACAACCATCGCAAGACAAAAGTCTTGCGATGGTTGTAAGGTGTGTGCCCAGCCTAAGTTCGCTCCAAAAGTTTCACTGTAATACCCCCCTCCCACCACAATCAGTTGTGGCATTCTTCACCCTTACATAGTAGTTACATAGTATTTGAGGTTGAATAAAGACATAAGTCCATCAAGTCCAACCTATTGCGTGTATGCATTTAAGTTTGAGCAGGTGTGTGCATGTATATGACGTGTAGCTGCGGGGTGGAGAATGCCCCAGTCTCAATGGGCAGTCAGGGGTGGGGTGTCAGTGACAGTTGTGCATGTGCGCACCCTGGCACACTTGATTCGCGCCATTTTTTATGGGGCGTGCACCTATAAGGAGGCCTCAGCAATTGTTTAGACATTTAGATTCTGACATCTGAATATTGATAAGCAAGTTTTTTGTTTCCTGAAACAGTTACAATTACCGCTCAACGTAACAAACTTTCCATACGGTGCACCACATAGCAGGAGGGCGAAGTTGGGCTTTTCGTTTCTCGAGCACATATTGTGGACAGGTGGTGCGTCCGTGCACCGAGCTCAGACCTGTGCCGACATCTGGAGTCAGCGTTCTACCTGGGACAATCAGCAAATCACAAGGTGAACGCAAGGACAGGTGACCTGGGGAAATATGCGGCCAGTGGTCAGGACGGTGCAATCTGCTTTACACTTCCCTCTATGGCAGAATTACAGAACCGCTTCCTTCATGTGTCCCATTGTTTTCTCTATAGAAGACGTCATACTGAGGTGACATTAAGGGGCAAATTCAGACAGCATAACCCAAGAGGGGACCAGGGTACTAAAATCATATCCTCCGCACTCCTCTCCTGTACATACTGCCCCCTG
>NW_017308119.1:277884-281650 GCF_000935625.1 Nanorana parkeri | reverse complement strand
TGTCGGCCTCCTTCTTCTGTATCCGCTGAGAGCAGGACAATCCAGGTGATTGCTGACCTTGGCAGAGACTGTGTGGAAATGCACGTGCCACAGAAGCGCAGGGCACACTAGAAGTCACTAGATAACACGGGATGCACTGGAGTGCACTGAAGTCACAAGGCGCACTGGGGTCACTAGATGACACGGGGCGCACTGGGGTCACTAGATGACACGGGGCGCACTGGGGTCACTAGATGACACGGGGCGCACTGGGGTCACTAGATGACACGGGGCGCTCTGGGGTCACTAGATGACACGGGGCGCTCTGGGGTCACTAGATGACACGGGGCGCTCTGGGGTCACTAGATGACACGGGGCGCACTGGGGTCACTAGATGACACGGGACGCTTTAATGCTGCGGGATGCACTGTAGTAATGGGGTACACCGGGGTCACTAGGTGACACCGGATGCTGCAGGCTGCACTTGAGTCACAGGGCGCACAGGTGATCCAGAATGCTCAGATACTGAGGGGTGTACTGAAGTACTGCAGCAGGGGTCTCGGCTGACGCTTAGCAGTGCATTGCTTGAACGCTGATCCACGTGTTACTTTGCAATTTAAAGCCACGGCAATCAGGAGAGCTGTTTCCTGATTGGCCACAGCGCCACCACTCTGAATAAAGCCGCCGCTGGATCCCCGACGTACGTGTGACACTTGTCTCTTGGTTTCTGAAGTCTATCCCTTTTCTCATATCTCAGCTCGGTCGGTCTGTTCTATCTTGCCCGTCACCAGCGGCAGTAACGTGGCTTCTTGTTGTACTGTTGCAGGTGGACGGAGAGTTGGAGGCTCTCCTGGAGAATGGGGAAGGTCTGTCGGACAAGAATCAGGCCCTTAGCCTGTCTCGGTTAATGGTCCGAATTGAGACGCTGGAACAGAAGCTCACCTGTCTGAAGCTAATCAAGGTAAAGAGGCACCGGCTGTTTTTATGCATCTTTTATATACTGTTCCAAGGTTGTGTTTTAGATATAGTGGAGCTGTAACTTGTATAGTACGCTTACATACGCCGGGCATATAACATGATTTAACATGAAGCATATTATGTTTTCTGCCTGTAGAACACACAGTCTCAGTCCTGTCTGAAGTTCTTCCTGGAGTGTCACGGCCTGTCTCTTCTGTGGATCTGGATGGCTGAACTCGGTGACAGCCGGGGTAACACAAGCAACAGCATCAAGCTGCAATTCGAGGTGTGTGAATGTCCATCAGCATGTCGGCTGTTACTATGTCATGTGTTAATAAACCAACCGTTAGACCTATACTTGCCAATCACTTTGACATGCAGCAATTTTAGTGGGTATCTTTAGGCTCAGAAGGCAATACCCCTCCTCCTTTTCGAGCATCCCCACAGTCTTTGAAAAAAAAAAATATACATGTCTTTTTTTAACCTTCCTGGCGGTATTCCCGAGTGTGGCTCGGGGTTAATTTTCAGTACCAAAAGCAGTAACCCCGAGCCACACTCAGGATTACATTGTAGCGTCACTTACCTTGTCCCTACGAGCCCCGCTGTGTCCTCCGACCGATGCCGGCATCCGTCTTCCAGATTCCTTGAGCGCCGTTGCTGCGGGGGGTGGAACCGGTGGGACATTTCAAAGTGAAAAATAGAAGAAAAAAAAAGAAATGCTGACATAATCAGACCGCCAGGTTAAGGTCTCTTCAGTCTCATAACATCACAAGTCCTCTTTACCCTCTTCTTGCTTCAGTGGTGGATGCATCCTATGAAATGCAGAATGGTGCCATCTATTGATGTTAGTAGGTTGAATGACCCTTGACCTCATTCAACCCAGAAGAGGACAGGCTAGCTGAGTCTGCAGGGAACAGCATCAAAGAAAATAATAAAGGTTTTTTTTATGGAGGGGGGGGGGATTAGGTGCTTTAAACTCTAGTCATTGTTTGCAGGTAAAGTGACTAGAAAGTAAAACCTCAATTTAAGTTTTCGCCTCCCCCCAGTTGGCAATCATCACTTACCCTATCCATGCTCCAGCGCTGTGCCTGGCTTCCTCCTCGGTCCAGCGCCGGCGGTCCTCTTCGGGGCAAAATGACACTTTAGAACATTCTGCCCATTTCTTGCGAGCTGGGGGGGGACATCAGCTCACAGTACCCCAGGCCTGAGCAGTGCTCATGTGTCATTACATGAGCGCTACCCATCCTGGAAGAATGAGTGGCAATGTAATGTTGCCAACCGCCTCTGTTGGACTCCAAATACAGAGAAGTGACATGCCGGGGGCTCTGGAAGGAGCAGGCACAGCAGCCACTGGTCTTCATACAGTATGTTTGCTGCATTCCAGTAAGGATTGAGCAGTGGTGGATACTTTCATTGCACAAGGAAGATCATATCTGTAGAAATAGAAGGTAGAAATGTACTTCTATAATACTGATAAAGGTGCCTGGAGTTCAGTGGACTCAAAAGTCAATATATGACGGACTTGAATGCTGCACTGCTAATGCATAATTTTTCTTCTGCCCTCTCATTAGATCATCAGAACGTTGGAGCTTCTCCCCATCCCCAATAAAAACATGCTGGAAGAGAGTAAGATCCTCCCCATCATACAGCGATGGTCTCAGACCAAAATGGCCATTCCGCAGCTCAGTGAAGGCGATGGCTACTCCAGCGAGAACACGTCCCGGGCGCACACCCCGCTCAACACCCCCGCCAACACTCCCGATCCTGCCACCAAGCTGAGCGCGGAGGTGGAGGGCGAGACCCCCAAGAAACTGGTTCTGCGCAGGCTGAAAATCGTCAGCGAGAACAGCATGGACAGCGCAGCGTCCGATGCCACCAGCGAAGTCGAAATAAAAGAAGTGTCCGTAAAACAAGAGACGCCCGCCGTCGATGAACAAAAAGAAGGGGAGAAACTGAAGGAGGAGATCAAATCCGAGGAGCCCCCAACACCCACCGAAGAGCAGCCAGTTCCTGTCCCCAAAACCGAGGATGACCAAGCTGCAGAAGTGAGCAAGGAAACGCCGTCCGGTGTCGAAGTCTCTGAAATGGAGTCCAAAGACCCTGGCGGGCTAAAGGTAGAAGAGACACCTGCAGTGGGGACCCCATCGCAGGATGAGGAAGAGGGCATCTCCGACGTGGAAAGCGAGAGGAGCCAGGAGCAGCCGGATAAGATGATTGACATGAGCGAGCTGGCTTCCAAACTTCTTGAGGGGTGGAAAGATTTAAAGGTAAGGAATATCGATTTTAGATGATGATGTCTGTGGGACCTTCTCAACTTTTGGGTTTACTTGTTAGATCTTGTGAGCCTTTTTGCTCATTTGCAATTCCATGATTTCTTAAAGCTCAGCTCTTGGGAGGAGTTATGCGGATATCAAAATGCCTTGATTTGGAAAAGTGGGCATTCCTAGGCAGGCTGTATTTGCACGCTGACTGCCATATGTAATGCCCACGTGTGATGCTGAGCCTCCATGGTTGAAATACGTCAAATCAATGAATAAAAGGAGTGGACCAAGCACAGTCAGGCTGGGGAGATACAGGAGGTTACATGATGGGCATCCTCCAGCCAGGAAATGAGGCGGACTCTGTATAAACTTGCTGTCAGCAAAAGCTGCATTTTATATATATATAGATATCTATAGATTATATATATTACATACATACATACATACATACATACATACATACATACATATCCCTAAATGGTTTTGGAATTTTACATTTTTATCTTGCGGAGCTTTAATTGCGTGTTTAAAGAGGCACTGTCACTTTAAATGAATGGGCAGCCCCCCCC
>NW_017308119.1:265234-277524 GCF_000935625.1 Nanorana parkeri | reverse complement strand
CCCCTGGATTCCCCTATATGAAGTTATTTGACCACCACTTGTCCAGATTGAATTGCAATTTGTGGTGTAGACTTCTGCACAAGATTTCTGTGTGTTGTGATAAAAAAAAGCCTAAAGGTGAGCACCAAATACTTTGTATTTGTTATGTTGCTTAATCTGTGATCTCTTTTCCTCTAGGAAGTCTATCGGATCCCGAAGAAGACCCCGGCAGAGAAGGAGCACTGTACGTATCACACGGTGCATATGATGAAAACGTTGCACTCCAGGTTCCAATAATGAATAGGGCTGTCATAGACTAAGTGTTCCATTTCAACTTGTAAATTTGTATAACGTGGGATGTCAGTATAATACCAGAAAGATGAGAGAATTAGAAAATCAATTCACTGAATTCCGCACCCCACAATATCCAGTCATCTGAGAGATGAGCTCAAAATGTACAGGCTGCATGAAATCTGACTTAAAGGAGAACTATGGGGTTAGGGCTTTTCCCCGTAGTTCTCCTTAGGGTAACGGGAGGACACAAACTAGCGTCCTCCCGTCACCCAAAGCTCCGTATATAGGGAGCTACAGCTCGCGGTATACTGAGACGCCGCAGCCGGGACGGATCCTGACATTACTGTCGAGATCCACCCAGCTGCGTGATTGACAGCTGGCTCTGCCTATCTAGAGGCAGAGCCTGCTGTACCCGCCCCCTCCCCCGTCCGTTCCGCCAGTCAGCGTTAGAGGGGAGGGGGGAATCCCTGCAGGAAGCCGTGAGTGACAGAAGTGAGCGAGCGACGGTTTGTGTTCCCTCACTTCCCGATCTATTGAGCCGACGTGTGACAGTTTAATTGTCGCACGTCGGCTCGAAACTATGAGGATGAGTTATTCCCATTCACCTCATAGTTCTCCTTTTTAAAGCAGTCCTTTACCCCCCTTTCACTAAATATCATATCTGCATGCAGCTCTGCATGCTAGTATGAAACCATCTCACATTCTTTATTTAAATAAACCTATTTTTCTTTTACTTTACAATCATTGATATTCCACTTCCTGGTCCTCACGGGCTTTAGTGATGTCATCGTGCCCCAGCGTTGCATCCTGGGAAGGTTACATCCGCAGAGCATGGGAAATCTCATCTGTAATCTCTCACGCGATCTCAGGGAAAGGCATTTTCCTCCCCTGAGATGATGTGCATGGTCACATGGCCTAGTTGCATGTGCCAGAGTTCCAGGAAGTAAAGGGAGGTGGATTCATCTGCCCTTAGTAAAAATGGCCGCTGTGAGAAGAATGGGGAGGATAAGAATAATAAGATATCCAAGAATAAAACCTGCAATTATCTATCAGGATGTGTTTGTAGATTTGTCATTACTAAACATTCCTTTAGGTGACTCATGTCATTTCAAAGATTCGGGTGAAGTTCCTCTTTAAGTATTGGGGTTTATGTGCACATTTTACCGGGGGAGATATGTTCTCTCAATTTCACTAGATAGACTTTCATTAAGAGAGGGGAGCATCACGGTCAGAGTTACCACAATCACTGTGTTGCATTACTAAGCAGAAAGCAGTCTACGTATGTAATGTGACATTTGGCTGCCACCTTGGGGGGAGAGGGGAAGAACAAACTTAAAGAACAGGATTCCCTATAAGAGATGAAACTTTTGCTCCAAAGACGCTGCTCCCTTTCATCCCTTCCAGGGATTTCCTAGTTGACATTTTCCCCAGTAGAGGGCGATCTTGTCTGCTGAACACCCCTGCCCCGTCGTTCATTTTTGTGCACGGTTACACTTTTTTGTTGTCTTCCATATTGTGCAGATGACAGGCACCGAGAATCCTCCTCAGGAAACTATCAGACCCCAAACACCAAGAGTCGGGAGCGGGACTCCGAGCGCCAGAGCCAAAGGAAGCGCAAACAGTCGCCGTCTCCTCCCTCATTCTACGAGCGCAGCACAAAAAGGGGCGAGGACAGGTAAGGAGTCCGCGTGTGCATTTAAAGCTGGAATGTAGGATCCCGGCTCACTGTCATCTTCACCTTTTGCGAGTATGAAATTAGGTTATTTTATAGGTAGTAGGGATGCACCGTTACCAATACGGGCGAGTATGTGCATGCTTCCGATACCAAAACATCCGGTATCAGGAAGCCAGCTCCATGCTCCCTTGTCACCATGGAGCATAGAGCTGGCTTCCCGGCCAGTCAGGAAGCCAGAGGGCGGGTGATGACTCGCCACCCGGCTTCCTGATAGGCAGGGAAGCCGGCTCCATGCGCCCTCGTCACTTGGTGATGAGGGAGCATGGAACTGGCTTCCTGGCCAATCAGGAAGCCCGGGGGTGTGTATTGACGTGCCGCCCGGCTTCCTGCTTGTTCAGGAAGCTGGCCAGTCAGGAAACTGGGTGGCGAGTCATTACCCACCCCTGGCTTCCTGATTGGCCAGATAGCCGGCTCCTCGTCGCCTGGTAACGAGGGAGAATGGAGACTGCTTTCTAATCGGGAAGCTGGGCAGCAAGTCATTACACGCCGCCCGGCTTCCTCAATGAGACTTCTGGTATCGGCGCGTACCGAAAAAAAAAATATCGATACTCTATTCCGAAAAAAACGTATCGGAATAATACCGATACACAATAATAGGTAGTATTGATTTGTTTCTCCTTAATATTGATGGATTATTAGCAAAGTCTAAATCTTATCACAATATTTCTATAGGTCAGTTAGTGTAAAAAGCTACAATATGGTCCGACTTAAAGCTGAACTCCAGCCGACACACACACACACACACACACACACACACACACACCACTTATTTTTTACATTGGCTTTATACATATCTTTAATCCTGCAGTCATCAGGTCAGTCCGATGATTGCACAGTCTTTCCTCTTCCCCTCTGGGAGCGGTCCTTCCTACTGGGCTCACATTATGAGCATGCTCAGTCCCAATGACGTTCTGTAGTGACAGGTTCACTTGGCATTTCACAGCACCCTATACACGCCTCCTTCCCAGCACTGCTTCTCTATGACTACCAGCAGAGGTTGCATTGGTACTGTGTTCAAATGGCACATTGGATTTTAGTTCCCCTGTAGTATACCTATTGAGATGCTGGTGCATGAAGCGCCGTCCCCTTTTCCCAAGCAAATTTCATCTAATGCAAATTGCTGAGTTACCGCAACTTCCACACGGGTGGTGGGGGGAGAGAGTAGGACTAGTAGTAGTTGGTCTCATTCAACTGGACTTGTTTTGTAAGGACTTTCCTCGCTGCATCCAGTCATCATCCTCCGTTCCAAGGAGTGTCAGAAATATGATGTACCTCGAGACGTGTCACCCTAAGCCCTCATTCACACGAGTAGCAGCCGGCCCGCAAAGATTCGTGCTGCGTCCATGGCCGTATCTGGCCGCTCCCTGCAAGGATGGGTGCTGCTGCGTGTTATTATACTATATACTATTATATGTTATTATACTATATACTATACTATTATTCTTCTCTGTGGGAGTACGCCGCCCTACGCTCACCCTCCCTGCTCGGACGCAGACAGGATCCATCGGAGCGGCCCGTGCACGCAGCACGGATCTGTACGGGCCAGCTGTTACTCGTGTGAATGAGGGCTAAAGCGGAACGCCACTTGCATACCAAAAATAAAAAAAATTAATTGCCAAACATGTCCTGGGACTGGGTTAGTGTTTACATTATTTATCGGAGCATTTGGGCAAGTACGAGGACTCACCCAAATACTCGGTATCGGCACCGATACTAGTATCGGTATGGGTGCATCCCTAGTTTACATACACTCTTTAGGGTGACTGAGATACCCATGTGGTATAAATACAGTGCAATGCACGTGACACTTATTAGAAATAAAGGAGCCCCTTGGATGAGTGTTGACATGTAAAGTCTCAGGTGAATGCGATTGTCTACTGCTAGCTATACTATGACCTGAGAACCTTCAGAGATATAGGAAGTGGTGTTCCTGCATCATCAGTGGTGCAGTACAAGTCTAATATAGCTTCATGAGGTCTCGCATGCAGACGGGTTGTGACTTCAGATTTTATTCCAGCAGGTATGACACTCCCACTACCTCCAAGAAGAAAAGTCGACTGCAGGACCGAAATAAGCTGTCCACAGAGGAGCGCAGGAAGTTGTTTGAGCAAGAGGTGGCACAACGCGAGGCCCAGAAGCAGCAGCAGCAGATGCAGAACATTGGCATCACTTCCCCCATCTCTTATGAGTCTATGCCGTATGGCACCCAGCTGCCCCCGCCTTACATGACTTACCCACAGGGGTACCCCATGCAGTCCTTCCTGGACCCCACCAATCCTAACGTAGGGAAGGTTCTGCTGCCCACTCCACCCCTGGACAGCTCTCCCAACAGCTATGACCCCTCTCAAGGCATGGTTAATTCGGCGATGATGACTCCGCAGCCAGTCCCAGTAGTGCAACATGTAGCAGCCCAAATGGATGTCCCCACTCAGCAGTATGCGACCCAGCCTGAGTCTATGGTCCCTCAGGATCCCAATGTGAATGTAATGCCAGTACCAGCACCCAGCGCTGTTCCAGCTCAGACCTATGGAGGCTGGGACCCCAAGCAATCAGCAGTGCCGGTTCAACAGCATCAGGTCCAGCCTCCGTACCCACCACCCCCTGCCCAGCCTGCACTCTACTACTCAGGACAGGCATGCTCAGCTATGTACGGGATGCCAGCTGCCTACGCTCAGACCACACAACCCATGGTGCAGGTAAGAGGCGCATTTCTTCTGCTGCTATTTGCTGCTTTATTTTAAAGGAGAACTTATAAGGTGAGTGCTTTTCACTCCCCTCATAGTTCTAGCCGACCTGTGACAATGAGACTGTCACAGGTCGGCTCAGTAGATCGGGAGGTGAGAGAACACATACCGGCGTTCGCTCACCTCTCGATCCTGTCACGGCTCTCTGCCGTGACAGGGGAGGGGCTGGATTCCCCCCTCCGATCCTCCAGGGCTGACTGGCGGAACGGACGGGGGAGGGGGTGGGTACAGCTGGCTCTGCCTCTGGATAGGCAGAGCCAGCTGTCACTCACGCAGCTGGGCGGATCCAGACATAATTGTCGGGATCCACTTCAGCTGCGGCGTCTCAGTATATAGGGAGCTGTAGCTCGCGGTATACTGAGCTTAGGGTGACGGGAGGACGCTAGTTTGTGTCCTCCCGTTACCCTTAGGAGAACTATGGGGAAAAGCCTTAACCCCATAGTTCTCCTTTTAATCATCTGATTTGATGTACAGAATTGGTTAATGCCCAGAGTACACGGAGCCGCTGTAGGTTGAGTAGCTATGAAGGCCCATTAAGTGCGGCAGAAAAGTTTAAATACCTGTGCTGGCATCAGGCAGGAGCGTCGTATTGCCGCTCTCACACACAATGCAGTGGCCCAGCTCTCTCTCTCCCCTCTCTCTCTCCCCTCCCCCCCTAGGTTGTCCACATACATTTGGCCAAATAATGTAGGTACACCATGGAGCTGTATACAAATAAGCAGACCGTTAGTAGTTTTGTACTCCATTACTTGGCATTTTTATATTTTCAGTACACATGTTCAGGTCCGATGGTTGGCTTTTGGAGTGCGATAAGTTCCACAGCATTGTGTGGCAAGCTTATGTGCACCCAAATATTTGTTGCAGAATAGGCCAAGCCAAGCGATCAAGGCCAGTTTTACACAATCAAAAAATGAACGTGCCTAACTACATGTCTTCTCATTGTCCATTGTCTCATCTATAGAGCAGTCTTTTAGCCCTGAGGAACCCTTCCAAATTATGAGGTCTCGGGGAAACTCTTGCCAAAACCAGCACATGGCTGGTCAGTCCGAAACTGGTGCACTGGTGACTTGAAGGATAAATGCCCCTTTCACAGTGGCCATCAGAATGTAACCCTTAGGCCCCATTCACACTTGGCGATTTGCAAATCGTGCGTTTATCACGCGATTTGCATTTTGCGCGATATCGCGCAAATGCTTGCATTGAAAAGCATTGAATCGCGGCAAAATCCGCTCCAAACAGGGTCCTGCTGTAGAGACGCACGACCCGCGACAGCAGGACCCTTTGCCCCATTGCCATGCATTGGAGAGCGATATCGCGCGGTAAATAGCCGCGATAAATCGCTCAGTGTGAACGGGGGCCTAACAGACAGCTAACAAGATCATTGGGTTCATGCAGCTGCCAAGTGGCATTGAGCCCGGAACAATGCGGGCACCTTCGAATGGGCGGTCAATTAGCCACAGCTCATGGAACCCTTAAGGTGCCCACACACCTTGCGATAATCGCGGGAAATCCCGCTATCGTACGATTAGCGCAAGGTGTGTGGAAGGCGTGCGACCTCTGCTACTGTACGATCGCACGACTTTTATCTTAGGAACATGTTCGGAAACCCGCCGAGAATCGTACGATTGTCGGCGGGTGTGTGGCATGTTCGTAAGATAACTGCCGCAAGCGCACACTTCCCGCTCAGCATTGCGGTCATCGAAAGCCCGCCCCTCAGGGGGGCGCGGCTTGCGATCATCGCAAGTACGATCTACCTGTCAAAGATCGGCAGATCGTACGTCTTGTGTTGGTTGTAAGGTGTGTGCCCAGCATTAGCTCTAGAGTTCAATGGAACCCTTATTGAGAATGATTGCTGTAGTTGAATATTGATCATTTATTCATGTTCCCCTGTCTGTGATTCAGCCGCAGTGCCACTGGTCTCCCTTAGTTTTACATTCTTGTGTATTTATTACCAAGGAATGTTTAATAATCCTTTATAGCTTTCTATAATTGAGTTTATATGCCAGATGTAAGTATTATTATAATTTGCAATATTTAGATCTTACATGGGAGGTCTCACAGCCCCAATTCCATCCAAACCATTACTGTTTCCATGTGTTCAGTATTGTGGGGTGTGCGCGTTTTATATCCGGTGATTGGCTTCCGGAAGACTCCAGTGCAGAATCCTTGGACAGGACGTCACGGAATATCACTGCTACGTTTTCAGGGGTTTTATTTTCCTCTCCTTTTTTTTTTTATAAAAGTTTGCTAAAGAAAATAGCAAAATGTAATAACATGAGGACACCTCCTGGCAGTAATGCGTCGGCCGCGCCGCAGCAGGCGGGTACCACGATACCGCGCGGTGCAGTTGTAAGAGTGCATGCACTACTTTTTTTTTCTACCGCAGTGCACGGCATTGCAGTCCCACGCATTGCGGCCCAGAGGTGCTTTTAGGGTGCCGTTCAAATAAATTGCACTGCAATGCACCTGCTGCACTGTGACGCACGGTGGGTGAGTTGCAAGATACCGTGTGTTAATTGCACAGAACCGAACGATTAATGCACGGCTTTGGTGTGAGCAGCCCCTGAAGCTCATACTGAGGGCCCATTAACACCAGGGCCGTGCGCTTTGCTTTGAAAAAATAATGCATGCACTGCTTTGTTCACATGCACCGCAACCTGAATTCAGCCTCATTCACAGTCCCATAAAAGTCTATGGGGCACTTATGTACAGGCTCTGTTTGTTTTATAAACTTAACAGCGCAACCGCGGCTGTCAGATTGAAGTAAGTATGCATCTCTGGAGGGGGAGGGGAGTTAGGTCCGGGAAAAGGGGCACAAAGCATAGGTGCATTATTTAAAGAACCCCATAGTTCTCAAGGCTTTTCCCCATAGTTCTCCTTAGGGTAACGGGAGGACACAAACTAGCATCCTCCCGTCACCCTAGGCTCAGTATATAGGGAGCTACGGCTCGCGGTATACCGAGACGCCGCAACTGAAGCGGATCCCGACAATTATGTCTGGATCCGCCCAGCTGCGTGAGTGACAGCTGGCTCTGCCTATCTAGAGGCAGAGCCAGCAGTACCCGCCCCCTCCCCCGTCCGTTCCGCCAGTCAGAGGTGGAGGATCGGACAGGGGAGGGGGGAATCCAGTCCCTCCCCTGTCACCGCTCTCTGCCGTGACAGGATTGAGAGGTGAGCGAGCGACGCTATGTGTTCGCTCACCTCCCGATCTACTGAGCCGACCTGTGACAGTCTCATTGTCAAAGGTCGGCTAGAACTATGAGGATGAGTGAAAAGCACCCCCCTCATAGTTCTCCTTTAAGGAAACCCCCGTGTAAGCTACAAGTCCTTGCATTTGTAGCTTACAAAGACCCTTAGACTCCCCATACTCTGGCTCAAAACTGTCACATGAACAAGTCCAACACTTCCAAATCCACAACCTCAAAAAAGTAGATTATTACATGCAATCAATAAAACAAGGATTGTACATAGAACAATATCGGACCTCTGAAAAGTACAAGCATGCATATGTACTCAGTACTTGGTTTGGGCCCCTTTTGCAGCACTTACTGCAATTACTTTTGCACGATATTCTAATTATTCGAGTTTCACCTGTACCTGGAAGTAACAGTTGCTGAATGGAACACCAGGGGGACTCAAGTATAGGCTCTTGGGGAGAGCAGGAACCTGTTGCTTTGTCCTAATTCACTTGAAGAGGTTTGAATTATCTTCAACAGGTGAAAAGACAAAAAATATTGGCTACTGCAAAAGGGATTTTGCTGTTTTATTATGAAAAGTGAAAATAACCCGGCGCTGTCATCACAGTCAAAGTGGGATAGACTTTAAAAAGGGGCGCAACAGACCCGGGGAGAGGGGGTATGCACTGCTAGAGTCCCCAAAACATATAGGAAGACAGTACGTGGCTGGGCCTACTGCCATGTATCTCCATCTCACATTTTGCGGTATTTGGGTACATCGGGGGAATGCAGAGTTTTAGAGACCACTCAATAAAATGCTGGAATTCTGTTTTTGTTGTTCAGAGTTACACGCAGCCCGGCCTGCAGTACATGACGGGACAGCAGATGTACGCTCCCCACCCGCAGGGTGTCGTCATGCAGCAGCCCCCGCCTGCCATCGCCCCTCCTGGACAACCACCACCAATGCAGCAGGTTTGTAACTAGCGCAGAAAGGTAACTCGGTCCTCCATCTTTGCCTGTCCAGTGTCCGTGTGTGTAACTCACCAGCTTTTGTGTATCTACCCGCAGCCTGAGATGGGAATGTCTGGCAATAACATCATGGACCTTCCTCCACCCTCCCCACCCAAACCTAAAACCATTGTCCTTCCTCCCAACTGGAAGACCGCGCGAGACCCAGAGGGAAAAATCTACTATTACCATGTAATAACCAGGTGAGCCAAACATGGGCATGGAAACATATCGGACACATGCATTGTGCGGGAGATACACTTATTGTCTGTAATGTGTATATAATAATCTGGCCACTCAGTGTATATAATAATCCGGCCACTCAGTGTATATCTGAAAGTTTGTTGCACATCTGTGAAGAAAGCAGAGTTGGTGAGGACCTGTAGTGTGGTAGCTGTGCCCGAAAAGGCAAGCCGAGGACAAAGGAGTATTCTCCTCCAGTGGTCTCCCTGCAACTGACCTTTTCCTTATTACTATTTATTACAAGTCCTTCTGCACCGTGTCTCTGTGTTGGGGCAAACATCAAGGTAGAGGAGCAGGGCTTCCTCGTGTCATAGCTGCCCTCCCTATGACCGGTGGGGTAATGATGGTGGAGGAAGCACAGATCCACAGAATGAATGAAGCAGACGCAGGGAGATCCTTGCACTGCAGCTCCTCCGGGTACAGCTTACTCTCCGGTAAGGAGAACATTGATCAGCACGGTGGTCATATCACCGAATCAGCAGAGCCGCAGATCTTACAGAGCAGATCTACAGCTATGATTCTCTAGGCACAGGGAGGGCCCTGCTATTGTTCAGGAGAAAGACCAAGGTAAATCTTTTAGGGTACTTTCTAGACATTTCCAATAACATAACAGATCTTTAATTGAATTCGGGTCTACTGTGAATGTCACATTATCGATAAAGATTTACAGTTCTTTCCCATTTCTATATTGGTGACATGGTGCCTTCTAATCACCAGGCTTTATACTCTGCTTGCTTATATGAAAACGGTGATGTGTGTTCCTGTGGAGGTGAGGAGGATGCTCCAGTAAGGTCCAGGCGCTCCGCTGGCCTCTCGAGGTTCCTCCACACTACACTGGTCACACCATGTCTGTATGGAGCTTTGTACACAGGGGACAGTCATGGTGGAACAAAAAAGGGTCTTCACCAACCTGTGACCACAAAGTTGGAAGCATACAGTTGTCTAAAATGTGTTTTTTGTATGATTTAGTAATAACATTACCCTTCATTGGAAGCCTCTGAACTCAATTATTTGGAGGGAGGGGTCTCCACTCTGACCATATAGTGTACTTTTGCCACGGGCCCAGGGAGCCCCATAACACAGGACACTCTCTATGCCAGGGGTTCCCACAAGGTCGATCGCGATCTACCAGTCGATCGCGTAGGGAACACTGGTAGCTCGGTTGCAGGCGATCGCACTGTGGGCGAGGGGCCTGCCTGCGGAGCCTGGCTGCGTTGCCATTGACTTCAATGCACCGCCACGCCCCCTCCCGCCCCTGAATGCAGGTGTTTTTTCGTTGGTAGATCTCAATGAGCTCGTCATTTGAAAAGTAGATCTCCAGAGGAAAAATAGTGGGCACCCCTGCTCTATGCTATACCCCACCAGCTACAGTATTCTGGACCCACCTCTTTGCACGGTGTGCCTGTAGCCCTATAGTTATCCCATTTGATACGTATCTTGCTCCCTACCCAGCCCTTTTGGCATGCCCCCCTGGCTTATGATTGACAGTGGTTCCTAGCAGCCTCATGTTAGAACTGGCAGCCTGTGTTAACTACGTTCCCTGCTGTCCCATATGCTGCCACAGCACCCCCCATACATAGTCAAAACTAGAAAGCGAAGCCTGTGCGGTCCCATGACCTTTGACCTAAAGGTCAAATGTACAGCAAATGCAATCTTTATTTTAAACAATGGCAGTTTATGGGCAGAGTTGGTAATGTTTTTAGTTGCCTGGTGTGACAGGGACGAAGAGCATACCACGCATGTGCGGATTTGTGGAAGAGGGAGAGCACGCAGCACATGTGCGGATTTGTGGAAGAGGGAGAGCACACTGCACATGTTTGGATTTGTGGAAGGAGAGCACGCTGCGCATGTGCGGATTTGTGGAAGAGGGAGAGCACACTGTACATGTGCGGTTTTGTGGAAGAGGGAGAGCACACTGTACATGTGCGGATTTGTGGAAGAGGGAGAGCACACTGCACATGTGCGGATTTGTGGAAGAGGGAGAGCATACTGCACATGTGTGGATTTGTGGAAGAGGGAGAGCACGCTGTACATGTGCAGATTTGTGGAAGAGGGAGAGCACACTGCACATGTGTGGATTTGTGGAAGAGGGAGAGCACGCTGCACATGTTTGGATTTGTGGAAGAGGGAGAGCACGCTGCACATGTGCGGATTTGTGGAAGAGGGAGAGCACGCTGCACATGTGCGGATTTGTGGAAGAGGGAGAGCACGCTGCACATGTGCGGATTTGTGGAAGAGGGAGAGCACGCTGCACATGTGCGGATTTGTGGAAGAGGGAGAGCACGCTGCACATGTGCGGATTTGTGGAAGAGGGAGAGCACGCTGCACATGTTTGGATTTGTGGAAGAGGGAGAGCACACTCGTTCCTGTGATGATGGAGGAGGATGCTCCCAACTTACCATCCATCCTAGCCTAAGAGCAGGATGGTGTCTCGCTCAAAGTGGTACTTTTTCGGCCAGGCTTTGCAGAAGCCGCGGTTGACCTACAGGTGTAGTGAGCGCTCTATTTCTCTACACTGCACCATAATTTGTAGACTGCTGGCGCCCTTTGACCTCACTGCAAGGTTTAATATAAAAGTGAACTAACCAATTTAACCCTAAGCTGGAGGAATGACTCGAGGTTCTTGTTCATCAATTGACTCCGTTATCGCTTATAATCTTGCAGGCAAACTCAGTGGGACCCTCCAATCTGGGACAGCGGCGGAGAGCCGGGAGGAAGCATGGATCATGAAACGGAGATGGACTTGGGAACCCCGACATACGATGAGAACCCGATGAAGGTGAATGTGCTGCTACGTTGTATTGTTACTAGTTTTAAACAAAATTTCCCAACAGCAAGTGACAAATCATGACCCGCTGATGTTGTTTTGGAAAAGATTCAGCTGATCTTAAAGGAGAACTATGGGGTCAGGGCTTTTCCCCATAGTTCTCCTTAGGGTAACGGGAGGACACAAACTAGCGTCCTCCCGTCACCCTAAGATCAGTATATAGGGAGCTATACAGCTCACGGTATACTGAGACGCCGGAGCGGATCCCGACATCGATGTCGAGATCCGCCCAGCTGCGTGAGTGACAGCTGGCTCTGCCTATCTGGAGGCAGAGCCAGCTGTAC
>NW_017308119.1:255209-265194 GCF_000935625.1 Nanorana parkeri | reverse complement strand
CGAGTCCTCGGGTGTGGTGGCTGCATTCGTTTTCTGTTTCAGGCCAAGTGCAATTTCTGCAAGTACAAGAAATCCTCTGTAACTTCCCGAGTGCTGAGCTGAAATTTGTGTCAGCTATTTCATCTGGGTTCTGACAATTACAGAACCACCCCTTGACCTTGTTGTATCCCTGCAGTGCTGATGGTTTTTCCTTTTTAAAGGGAAACTTGAACCTTCCACCTCTCTCAGTAGCCGCCACCTACACAAATACTTCTCTTCAGCCCCCGCTCTTAAGTTGCTCACTGTGTAGTCTTGTCGATTCACAGCCTATGCAGAAATAAAGTCCTGGCCATGTATAGCTTGGCCCCATCTGTTCCTAAAGCAGGTTTGTACTCCTCTGGGTGGCTGGGGCCACCATGAGTAGCCATAAGACCTGGGTGTCTCTGGGCTGGTCTGCACAGACGAGAAGAGTTGAGGGGCAAGTATTTAGGTAGGTGGCTTCCACTGAGGGAGGTTGGGGAAACTTGACATGTCCTTAAAGGAGAACTATGAGTCGAGTGCTTTTCACTCAGCCTCCTAATCTGAGCCGACCTGTGACAATGAGACTGTCACACTCCGGCTCAGTAGATCGGTAAGTGAGCGAACACATACCGGCGCTCGCTCACTTCTCGATCTATCCGTGCAGAGAGCCGTGACTGTCACTCACGGCTCGCTGCATGGATCTCCCTCCCCTGTCTGATCCTACAGCGCTGACTGGCGGAACGGACGGGGGAGGGGGTGGGTACAGCTGGCTCTGCCTCTAGATAGGCAGAGCCGGCTGTCACTCACGCAGCTGGGTGGATCCAGACAGTATTGTCGGGATCCGTCCCGGCTGCGGCGTCTCAGTATACCGCGAGCTGTAGCTCTCTATATACTGAGCCTAGGGTGACGGGAGGACGCTAGTTTGTGTCCTCCCGCGACCCTGAGGAGAACTATGGGGAAAAGCCCTGACCCCATAGTTCTCCTTTTTAATGTAGATTTATTTTTTTCTCTTTTGCGGTTTTTGACTTTGTGGTTGCTTTACGACCATGTGACGGTAATCGCCCAATCTAACCTCCTGAGAACCTGTCTGCCTAATCTGCAAATTGTCTTTTTTCTTCTAAAAGCCGTTGAGTGGTTTCTGCTTAAAGCGAAAACAGATTGTTGCCTTCCCAGGAGGAAATGATCTGTAGTCTCCCGTCCCGGCCGCTTTCCTTCTGGTTTTCCTATTGTTGACTTAACAGGCCTGAAATGTGCTTGGTTTGGTCACCTGCCAGTGCAGCGAGCTGGTGTGAGGCCACCAAGTTCACTTTTTGGTGCTGCTCTCCCGGTGATACCGTCGGAGGGTTTTCGGAGGATGTCTAATTTTATCGATGTGACGCAGGCTCTTATTTGACACATTGGGGGTTCGCGTGTCTCAGGAACAAGGCCGGACCTCAGCTGGTTAATTTCCAAGCAGGTCTGTAACTCTCTTTGGTTATTGCTCGTTTGATTTGAGCAAACTCGGAAGGCCATGAGCCACGGAGCCTCGGTGTTGGCAAGAACACGTAACTTTTGGAGTACCGAAATATTACAGAGAGCCTAACCTCCAAATGGGGATTCTTCTTCTTCTCTCTCCTCTGTTGAGCCCTCTCTCCTCTTGCACCATTTTTACTTCTCCCTCTTTCTTTCCCTTCTCTTCTGTGCCTCCCATCTGTGAGTTTCCCCTCTTGCTCTCCTCTTTTTCCTCTTGCGTACACTTTCTCCTCTTTTTCCTCTTGCGTACACTCTCTCCTCTCTTTCCTCTTTTTCCTCTTGCGTACACTCTCTCTCGCTCTCTCCTCCCTCTTTCGTACGCTCTCTCCTCCCTCTTTCGTACGCTCTCTCCTCCCTCTTTCGTACGCTCTCTCCTCCCTCTTTCGTACGCTCTCTCCTCCCTCTTTCGTACGCTCTCTCCTCCCTCTTTCGTACGCTCTCTCCTCCCTCTTGCGTACGCTCTCTCCTCCCTCTTGCGTACGCTCTCTCCTCTCCTCTTTCTCCCTCCCTCAGTGAGACTTGTAGTTCCAAAACGGCTACCGTGCAGCAATTTGTCCTCGGCTGGGTTAAACATTCTCTTTAGAACTGGAACAGTGAGCGTCTTTATTTGTGCTCAGCGCGATGGTGCCAGGAGACGTCGAGCCCTGCACCTCTTATATCAGGAGAATTACAGAACAAGCCACAGACAGAGCTATAATCAGTGGAGGTGATAGGGGACCGCAGAGACAGGCACGCTACCTGGGGGTGCCAGATTCTGAATCAGCTGCCGCTCTGTGGTAACTGGGGTCTGCGGGACGTGTCAGCTGACGTCCTTCGTTGGCTCGGAGAGCCTCTTGCTGAGGCTTGGTCTTGTATAACGTGTCCTCGGGCCTTCAGGAAAGGCCTCGTGCCTGCAGGAAAGGCCTCTGCAACAAGAAGTGGATCCGTTTTCTCGCCTATTTTATAGAACCTGCTTCACAAAAACAGTTCAGCTTGTATAGACGCTTTGGAGGAAATGCAGTGCTCACTTGCTTTAAGAGTATAGAAATCAGGGATTGCTGGGGGGGAGGGGGAGGGGATAAAGGGGGTGAATGTGATTCTGTTATCAGGATTCCTTTATTTGCACATGCTCTATGGAAATTGGCATATGGGGACAGAGAGCTAACCTAAAGGTATATCACACTACCTTTCATCGTCCCTTATCCAATGTAGGACAGTTGGTTTTTAGGTGTATGTCTGTACAGACATGAATAACGGCCTTGCACGTACAGATCCATGCGGCGTGCAGGGCCGTATCGGGCCAGTCCCGGGAAGGACAGGTGCTGCGTGTGATGAGTACGCAGCCCCCGTCCTTCTCTATGGGACTACGCGGCCATACGCTCACTTGAACGGCACGTCCGCGCGGGTGTCCCTGCTTGGACGCAGACGAGATCCATCCTGTCCTCCCAGAGAGAAGTCCTGTCCTTCCCGGGAGCGGCCCAATACGGCCTGTGCACGGATCTGTACGGGCCGGCTGTTTCTTGTGTGAATGAGGGCTTAACCTTTCTTGTCCATTGGGGCACACGGGAAGTCCTAAACCTTTTGGGTTTTACTGCTGCTTATAGGAGGATTGGACACTGGCAAACACAAACTGTAGGCCAGCCCAAGATATCGCTAGATTTCTAGTCCCTGTCCTGCAGCAGGTGGAAAACCTTTCTAGAGCTCTGTTCTTGCTGGCAGGTCCCGTCCTTCATCTGATTCCTCTTATAGTATGCATAGAGCAGATGGCTGTAGCTGGCATTCATCTCATGTCTGTGCTTGTGCATTGTGCCTACTGGCTAAAGTGCTGAACTGCCCTACCCTGGCATAATAAGCATTTGGTCCACAAGGTCCACTGCATCTCTTCTGACCAGTTCTAGACTGCATCATCTAGAATGCTTCTGGTGGCAAGAGCACCAACCTTCCTCAGCGGAACAGATTGCAAAGTTTTTTTCTCCTTCTCAAATTAAGAAACATCCATTTTTGTTTTTCCAGTCCCTCTACAATAAGACCGCCCCCCCCCCCACCCCCCCAGCTCAAATCCCTGTCTACCTGCAAGTTCTGGTATGCAAACTGCTAAATCCTCTGACTTTTTCCAGAGTGGGAGGACGTATGTGAACCTTTTGCGGACACTTGGGCAGCTTACATCTCAGATGCTTGATTGCTGAGGTGGTAACTTAGGGCTACAAGCTGGAGTTTCGCTCCCTGCCCCCTCCTCAGTTTCTCAGTTGCTGCCTTTCTATGTCACCTAATAGATTAGCAGATCTCCAGAGCCCTCCCGGGTCTTCTAGATCAAGGTGTCATTGCTCCAGTTCCTGTGGCAGAACGGTTCTAGTTGTTTTACACCAGTCTGTTCACCCTTTCCAAGCCAAGTCCATAGGGGGGGCATTCAATGTATTCTGGATCTCCAAATCTCTGAATGTCTAAATTTGAGTCCTAAAATTCTGAATGGAGTCTACCCATTCAGAATGGAGTCTCTCTTTAATAGGGAGATTCTGTGGCTTCTGAGGACATCAAAGATACTTACCTACATGTCCCCCATCTATGCCTTTCCTCCCTCAAACGTCTTCCATGCCCTCTTTGTATGAACAAGATGGAGGGCTTCTGGTGATCCTGATTGCTCTGAACTGGCACAGACACCTTTTGGTACGGCAACTTGGTAAGCCTTCTGGCTGACGTTTCATGGACTCTTACAGATCGCCAGGATCTCCTGTCCCAAGGACTAATTTGCCATCTTGAGTCAGTTGCTGGCTTCAGGTTCTGGTGGACGGGGGTATCTGAGTGGGTTAAACCTGCCTTGCAGAAAGCTAGGAAGTCTAGTTTTAGCTTGGTCTATCATTGGACATGGAAAGCATACTTCACTGTGTGTGAGTCTTGGTGCTTTCACCTTAGGAGTTTCTCCGCGGGAGGAATCCTGTTCTTCCTGCAGCTGGGTCTGGATCAGCCTTTGGCTCTTTGCCCTGTCTGTTCTGTATTTGAGGCCATTGGACTCTCACTGTTTGAGTAAGACCTTTTGTACAAGGGGTCTCCCATGTAGCTCCCCCCATTAAGTTACCTGTGAATCTGGTTCTCTCTGCACCTCAGAAATCTGCTGCTTTAACCCTTAGAGACATTCCCTTCTCTACCCCTACCCATATGGTAGTTTTCCTTGTAGCCATCACCTCTGCAAGGTAAATGTCTGAACTGGCAGCCTTTTCCTGCAAGAAAGCCTTTCTGGTTTTGCAGAGGAACAAGGTGGTGTTGAGTCCTCGGACCTCCTTCCTGCCTAATGTAGCTTCTGCCATCACCTCAACCAGGACATTGTTCTTCCGTCCCTCTGTTCTTCCGTCCGTCTGTCTGGCTGCAGTTCACGATTGCCTGGATGGGGTTGGGCCTTTGAGTCATCTCGCAGCCTTTGCTGCTTTCAGAAAGACTGATTCCCTTTTTTGTCATCCCAGATGGACTCTGTAAGTGTGCACCAGCTTCTTGTTCCACCGTCGGTGGTTCAGGCCGAGCATCATCTAACCTTATGGTCTCAAGGTTCGGATAACATCCTTTCCTGTGAAGGCATTCTCTCCTAGATCTAGGGGTGGATCTTGAGCTTTTTAACATCAAGCAACCGTTTCTCCAATTTGCAAGACTGCCACGTAATCTTCTCCTCCCATGTTCTACCAGGTGGACCTTGCAGCCTCGTATGAACCCAGCTTTGGGTGTATAGTCCTTCAGAAAGCTCTTTGAGCTACAGGCAGTCTCCAATTTTCTGGGTTTGTTCTTAGACTTTTTGGCGATTTGTTGCATTGCCTATCCCCTCCGTTAGACTGCTTTTGGTTTTCTCGAATGTTAAAGACTTCCCGTGTCCCTCAATGGACAATGGAAAATAGGATTTTTTGGACTCGCTGTAAAATCATTTTTCTTGGAGTCCATCGAGGTCCTTTGCGTTTAATAATCATGCTCTCGATGTTGCTTTGCATGCTGGTAGGAAGAGGGGTTATCCTGGGCTAGCCTACAGTACTTTTGTTTCCATTGTCCAGGCCTCCTGTAGGCAGCCGTATTACCCGAAGGTTAAAGACTTCCTGTGTCCTCCAATGGACTCCGAGAAAAGTATTTTGTGTTGAACAGAAATCCTATTGTAACGCATACCGAGCTCAGAGCTCCCCATAATTACTGTGTAAGATCATAATGTAAAACATAAATTATTGGATAATTACAACCCAACTTCAGCCAATGATTTTTTTCTAAGTGCGGAAGGGTTGTGGAAGTATTCGGCCCCTTTGTGGTGTTACAACCTGCTATTAAAGTGGGTTTAAATGGGAAGCAGTAAGCTGAACTGCAGACTAAAATGTTTCTCAAGAACCATGTGTATTTTTATTTGAATCTTGGCGTCCTTTATGTATTTTAGATGTACACTCTAATCCATCATTAAACAACTCTTGTGTTTTCACAGGAGGTTCCTGTAACGCACACCAGCCACTGATACCCACTCTCCTTGTACAGGGTGACTGGTCTCGTCTCCGCCCCTTCCTGTAACACAGACCAGCCACCGGTGCGCTCTCTTCCTTGTGCAGGGTGACTGGTCTCGTCTCCGCCCCCTCCTGTAACATGGACCAGCCACCGGTGCGCTCTCTCCTTGTGCAGGGTGACTGGTCTCGTCTCCGCCCCCTCCTGTAACATGGACCAGCCACCGGTGCGCTCTCTCCTTGTGCAGGGTGACTGGTCTAGTCTCCAACACTTCCTGTAATACAGACCAGTCACTGCTGCTCTCTCTCTCCTTGTGCAGGGAGGCTGGTCTAGTCTCCGCCCCTTCCTGTAATACAGACCAGTCACCGCTGCTCTCTCTCCTTGTGCAGGGTGACTGGTCTAGTCTCCGCCCCTTCCTGTAATACAGACCGGCCACGGATGCTCTCTCTCCTTGTGCGGGGTGACTGGTCTTGTATCTGCCCCCCTCTGTATTGGAAGGACTTGCTGGGTTCCTCTCTGTACAGGCTATGCACAGCACCGTTATGTCAATGCTATTTTTACCTTGTATGATAGTTTTTATCTTTTTATAAATTCAAATTCCAGAGGATGTTCAAAGCTTGGGAATTTTGGGGACATTAACCCCTGTCCTCCCGTTACCCTAAGGAGAACTATGGGGAAAAGCCTTAACCCCATAGTTCTCCTTTAATGTTATGCATTGCTATATACACGTCCTCGGTTGGGAGCTCAGATATAGTTGAACTGCATTTTGTTAGAGGTGTCTTGATGCGGCGTCTCATGTATTTGTAAACGTATGCAATGGTTTTAACCGGATTGAAACCCATTTCTTTGTGCTTTTTGTGCGGACAAGCTGCAGAGTGCACTTAGGGATGTCTGTATCAATATTTGTATTGTCCTCCACATGCGGATCCTTCCTTTTGCTAGTTATTAATGTGATTGGCTGCCATTTTTGTTTTGTTGATTTAATGAACACCTCTGACATCTCTTCCGAGGTCCTCGATACACAGATTGCCATTGATGCTCCATTGCACTTGGCTGCATCGATTGCTCCTCTGAGGCTTTCCATCCTTATCTGAGTTTCCCTTGTGCAGAGAAATTAATAAATGTTATTTTATACTACATTTTAAACTGGATTCACCGTTTTTCACTGCGGTGTGTTGAAGTGACATTAAAGGAGAACTATGGGGTCAGTGTTTTTCCCCATAGTTCTCCTTAGGGTAACGGGAGGACACAAACTAGCGTCCTCACGTCACCCAAAGCTCAGTATATAGCGAGCTACAGCTTGCGGTATACTGAGACCGCCGCAGCCGGGACGGATCCCGACATTACTGTCAAGATCCACCCAGCTGCGTGAGTGACAGCCGGCTCTGCCTATCTAGAGGCAGAGCCAGCTGTACCCGCCCCCTCCCCCGTCCGTTCCTCCAGTCAGCGCTGGAGGATCGGACAGGGGAGGAGGGAATCCCTGCAGAGAGCCGTGAGTGACAGTCTCGGCTCTCTGCGGGGACATGATCGAGAAGTAAGCGAGCGACGGTATGTGTTCTCTCACTTCCCGATCTGCTGAGCCGACCTGTGACAGTTTCATTGTCACAGGTCGCCTAGAACT
Source organism: Nanorana parkeri (assembly GCF_000935625.1). Lineage (NCBI taxonomy): Eukaryota > Metazoa > Chordata > Amphibia > Anura > Dicroglossidae > Nanorana > Nanorana parkeri. The sequence continues at coordinate 257,627 of NW_017308119.1, read as the reverse complement.
ATGAGGCTGAGTGATTTTCACTCACCTCATAGTTCTCCTTTTTAACTTTTGTTGCATTAAGTCAGCCTATTAACTTTGAACGCACAGGAACAGCCTAAAAAACAGACATGCAGCATTTTCTTTGAAGCAGGGAATCAATGCACATGAGTTGGAGCTGCATTGCCTTGGGGTGGCATTCAGATGGGCACTGCGATGCACTTCTACCCCCAATGCGTTGCAGCAAAAGTGTGTTTCAGGTTGTTTTTTTAAAGAACAGTCTATATTCTGTTATTAAAATAAAGCTGCATTGTAGTTTTAAGTCGGCGTTCGTTTCCACTCCCGCCCGTCCCAATAACTGGCTTTTGCAGCTGTTGTGCCCAAAATTAGCTGCATTACAAACTCAACACATCTCCCGGCGTTGCCGTCCGTCCTGGAACACTCGGGATCACCCGCACTTTGCTCGGCTATTTTTCATTCTTCATAGAAGGAGAGAAATTTTATACACAATAAAAATGTAGGGCCTCATTCATTCATTAGGCGGACGCAAAGAATTCCGTCAGTCTTCTTTTTAAATGGCGGCTTTGAGACAGCAGACGGCGATTCCTGCGTGTAATTTAGAGTTATGAGCGCCGACGTAGCTGGGAACGTTTAGCTCCTATGAGTTACGGGGCTGGCTGTCTGCCATCTGTATATTAAATCTCATATTCATAATAGAAAGTACAATTTTCAGCAACACTTCCCTGGGAAACCTTCCTCCCCCCCCCCCCGTGTAAAAGTCTCCGCGGATGGCAGATGTCTGGCACGTTGGCATCTGGTTTAATGCGGCAAATAACATTCTTTTCACAAAAAGTGGATTCTTTTCTAGATACGCCGGTTGGAATATAATAACCGCCCAACTAGAGCCCGCCGGGGCAAGCTTTCGGTGATGATATGTCTTCCAGTGTTGTTTTAGTTTGCTCCACTCTTTAAATTCAAGGGGGGCCCAACTACCTCCTCGAAGGTAGTCTGCCTCTGTTGGACAAATGTCCCACCATCCTTTTTTTTTTTCTGTTGGTCATCAAACCGCATGGCGGCACTTCTCTGACTTCTTCTCTTCACTTCCTTAAAGGAGAACTAATGGGGTCAGTGTTTTTCCCCATAGTTCTCCTTAGGGTAACGGGAGGACAAAAACTAGCATCCTCCCGTTACCATAAGCTCAGTATATAGGGAGCTACAGCTCGCAGTATACTGACACGCCGGAGCGGATCCCGACAATGTCGAGATCCACCTGCTGCGTGAGTGACAGCTGGCTCCGCCTATCTAGAGGCAGAGCCAGCTGTACCCGCCCCCGTCCGTTCCGCCAGTCAGCGCTGGCGGATCGGAGCGGGGGGAATCCAGCCCTTCCCCTGTCACGGCAGAGAGCCGTGACAGGATCGAGAGGCGAGCGAACGCCGGTATGTGTTCGCTCACCTCCCGATCTACTGAGCCGACCTGTGACAGTCTCATTGTCACAGGTCGGCTAGAACTATGAAACTGAGTGACAATCACTCATCTCATAGTTCTCCTTTTAAACCAAAAGTAAAATCCACAGGGTGGGGCGGGGGGTTGGGGGCTCTTGTACGAGATACTTGCACGTTGTCACACTTGCCTCTTAGCATGCCCTCAGCTGACGATGACGGGTCCAGTTGCCTCTTGTAAAATTTGCATTGCTGTCCTGCCTGTCCTTTTTCCAAGGTCAGTAACTCACCAGATAGGATCAGGATGACGGCCCCAGAACCTGCACCAGGTCCAGACATTTTTCTTTTTTTGCTTGGATTTACATAGAGCAGTGGTTCTGGTTTGGATTTACATAGAGCAGTGGTTCTATAGTGAGACCAAGGCCCGGTACATTCTTCCAAAACCTTCCCAATGTCCCAACAGTGAGAAAAATGTTCATACTCACTACAATAAAAGTGTGGGGGTGCCAAATATATGTAATTAAAATGTATTTAAAAAGGGAATATAGCCCCCAAATGATGTCGATGGGATCATGACCCCCTGGATGTATATCCCCTAATTTATAGGTATCTGTGGGATCATGATCCTTAGGGGAGAATAGTCCCTCAGTTCATATGTGCCAATTGGATCTTGACCCCCCCCAGGGGAGAATAGCCCCTCAATCTATCTATCATGATCCCCAGGGGAGAGTAGCCCATCAATTTATAGGTGTCTTTGGGATCATGTCCCCCTGGATCTATATCCACCTTAATTTATAGGTATCTGTGGGATCATGATTCCCAGGGGAGAATAGCCCCTCAATTCATAGGTATAAATAAATCATGACCCCCATCGAAGTATAGATAGCCCCTTCATTTTTAGGTGTTCATGGGATCATGTCCCACAGGGAAGAGTAGCCCCTCAATTTATAGGTGTCGCCTTGGATTATGACCCCCCCCCCCCCCCCCCCCCGGCGCGAGAAAC
>NW_017308119.1:253975-254710 GCF_000935625.1 Nanorana parkeri | reverse complement strand
AAAAAGCCCCTTGATTCATAGGTGTCAATAGATCATGGCTTCCCGGGAGAGAATAGCCCCTCAGTTTGAAGGTGTAAGTTGGACAGTGGCCCCCAGGAGAGAATAGAGCCACAAATCATTGGTGTCAATAGGATAGTGACCACCAGCGAAGAATAGCTTCCCAGATCATTGGTGTCAGTGGGAGAGGGAATCCCCGGGAAAAAAATAGTCCTTCAAATATTGTGTCATTGGACTAATGGGCCCCCTGGAGAGAATGACCCCTCAAATCATTGGTTACATCTACTTGATAGTTTTGAAGGACTGTGAATGAAAATGAGAATATCTTCCTATCAAGATGTTAGAATGAAATAATAATTTGGGGCCCCATTCTCTTTTTGCCATTTTGGCTCGCCATGTTAGCGCAGCATGTTGTGTCATGCGTCAACATACGTTGCATTGGGGCGGTCCGTTCAAATGAATGGGAAACCAGCGCACCAGAACGGGCAGAAATGATGTAATGTGACCGCTTTAGTCTTCTGTTTAGAACAGCGTTGCCAAAAAATGTCGTCATTTAAGTCTTTGGTTTCAGCTGTCTGTACGGTTAACAAGCCACATGCTCCGTACAGGAATACATACATGTGTATGTAAAGTCCTTCCAATGTCTGGTATCTGTGTCATTCTTGGGCCTCTTGACTTACCCCCCATTGAGAGTTCAGTCTCCGGGACAGCTGAGGCCTTTTCACCCCCTACTGATCC
>NW_017308119.1:241779-253546 GCF_000935625.1 Nanorana parkeri | reverse complement strand
TGTGGAGTCTTTTTCCCCCCCTCTGATCCCCCCCCCCCCATAAATCTTCTCAACACAGGGACGCACACTACTTCCTATACATCTCCCAGGTATCTCTTTGTATCCTGCTGTTCAGGAATCCGAATGGATACAACAGCTGGAGCAAGCATGCAGCCCGTAAAGGACACAGGAATCCATATTGCCCTCTGTCCATTTAGCCATCTGGTACAGTGGATCACGTTCAAGCGTTCTTACAAGAAGGTTCTTACTTCAAGTGACGCTAAACATGGGGAAAAAATCTTCCAAATATAATCAAGTCCCTGAACTCTGAGCAACAATGTATCTTATTTGTGTATCACTCGGCTGTAAATCCTCCAATCATCTCTGAATTGGTGCTGACACTGTCCTTCCTTCTGGAGGGGGGCTACGTCTGTTCCCCATGGTCCCTGTGTGTGTTGTAAAGTAGTCACCGCTCCAAGCTCGCTCCCGGGACGGACTACAATCTCAGGTTTAGTAGGGATGCACCGATATATCGGCCGCCAAAACATATCGGCCGAAAATGGCACTTTTGGCTAAATGCCGACAGTGTCATTTTTGTGCCGATACATCGGCGCATCCGTGCTTCCTTTTCTCCCCGCTGGGCGCTGCTCTGTGTCCCAGCGGGGAGAAGAGAAAGTGACAGCCGGCCGAGCGCTGCGGGAGGAGAGCGCTGTGAGCGGCCGGCATCTCTCCTCCCGCAGCACTCAGCCTCCTATCACAGTCCGGCAGAGCGGTGTGTGGGCGGAGACAGCCCGCACTGTCACAGAAGGCTGGGATCTCCTCCCCGCTCCGCTCGCCCAGCCTCCTGTGACAGCGTGTCAGAGAGGAGAGCGGGTACAAGCAGTCATGTGACCAGTGATCGCTGAGTGTTTGTAGATAATGGAGGACATGGTATGGTTACTATATCCTCAATTATGAATGAATGGGAAGTGATCTACATTGCATCTAATAAACCGTTTCGGTTTCGGCCTGACAATTTTTTTAATTTCGTTTCTTGTTTCGTTTTTGAAATTTCCATTTCAGTGCCCCTCAAATGTTTAGTTTACTAAGCATGTCTGTGACAGGAGCGAGCTTGGCTCCTAAGACAATGTATACTTGCCGCCTCATCGCTTTCTAAGCGTGCTGAAGAATCCTCAGCGCCTGACACTTCCAGGAGCGCCTGATGCCCGGTACCCCTCCGCATGTGCTGCGGTTCCTCACCCCAACCTCTACGTGCGACTACCGTGTCCTGTAATGATCATGACATAAATGTCCACACACTATAAGCCGTGACAGGATCGAGAGGTGAGCGAACGCCGCTATGTGTTCGCTCACCTCCCGATCTACTGAGCCGACCTGTGACAGTCTCATTGTCACAGGTCGGCTAGAACTATGAGGTGAGTGGAAAGCACCCCCCTCCCCCTCATAGTTCTCCTTTAAGTGCTTCTGACTTGCTGAGTTTATTGCCCTGCGTGCCTCCATAGTATGAAAACATTGGTGTCTCCGTACGTAGTTCTGATGCTCAACGGATATTTCTCTTTCACCATCAGTGACCAGTATATGTGTTTTTTATTTTTCAGTCTTCCAATAAGGCTAAAACGGCTGAGGCGGACACATCGAGTGAGCTGGCCAAGAGGAGTAAAGAGGTCTTCAGGAAGGAGGTAAGTACGCTAAACTGCAGCCAGTCCAAATGCATCTTCTCATATCATATAAGGGAGATCCTTCAGCTTCACTTTGTCAACATAACCAAGAAAATTCATCACTAGAGGGATCCCCAGCAGGAGGAAGGAGGTCCTGATCCCTCTATATAGATCTATCACTAGAGGGGTCCCGAGCAGGAGGAAGGAGGGCCTGATCCCTCTATATAGATCTATCACTAGAGGGGTCCCGAGCAGGAGGAAGGAGGGCCTGATCCCTCTATATAGATCTATCACTAGAGGGGTCCCGAGCAGGAGGAAGGAGGGCCTGATCCCTCTATATAGATCTATCACTAGAGGGGTCCCGAGCAGGAGGAAGGAGGGCCTGATCCCTCTATATAGATCTATCACTAGAGGGGTCCCGAGCAGGAGGAAGGAGGGCCTGATCCCTCTATATAGATCTATCACTAGAGGGGTCCCGAGCAGGAGGAAGGAGGGCCTGATCCCTCTATATAGATCTATCACTAGAGGGGTCCCGAGCAGGAGGAAGGAGGGCCTGATCCCTCTATATAGATCTATCACTAGAGGGGTCCCGAGCAGGAGGAAGGAGGGCCTGATCCCTCTATATAGATCTATCACTAGAGGGGTCCCGAGCAGGAGGAAGGAGGGCCTGATCCCTCTATATAGATCTATCACTAGAGGGGTCCCGAGCAGGAGGAAGGAGGGCCTGATCCCTCTATATAGATCTATCACTAGAGGGGTCCCGAGCAGGAGGAAGGAGGGCCTGATCCCTCTATATAGATCTATCACTAGAGGGGTCCCGAGCAGGAGGAAGGAGGGCCTGATCCCTCTATATAGATCTATCACTAGAGGGGTCCCGAGCAGGAGGAAGGAGGGCCTGATCCCTCTATATAGATCTATCACTAGAGGGGTCCCGAGCAGGAGGAAGGAGGGCCTGATCCCTCTATATAGATCTATCACTAGAGGGGTCCCGAGCAGGAGGAAGGAGGGCCTGATCCCTCTATATAGATCTATCACTAGAGGGGTCCCGAGCAGGAGGAAGGAGGGCCTGATCCCTCTATATAGATCTATCACTAGAGGGGTCCCGAGCAGGAGGAAGGAGGGCCTGATCCCTCTATATAGATCTATCACTAGAGGGGTCCCGAGCAGGAGGAAGGAGGGCCTGATCCCTCTATATAGATCTATCACTAGAGGGGTCCCGAGCAGGAGGAAGGAGGGCCTGATCCCTCTATATAGATCTATCACTAGAGGGGTCCCGAGCAGGAGGAAGGAGGGCCTGATCCCTCTATATAGATCTATCACTAGAGGGGTCCCGAGCAGGAGGAAGGAGGGCCTGATCCCTCTATATAGATCTATCACTAGAGGGGTCCCGAGCAGGAGGAAGGAGGGCCTGATCCCTCTATATAGATCTATCACTAGAGGGGTCCCGAGCAGGAGGAAGGAGGGCCTGATCCCTCTATATAGATCTATCACTAGAGGGGTCCCGAGCAGGAGGAAGGAGGGCCTGATCCCTCTATATAGATCTATCACTAGAGGGGTCCCGAGCAGGAGGAAGGAGGGCCTGATCCCTCTATATAGATCTATCACTAGAGGGGTCCCGAGCAGGAGGAAGGAGGGCCTGATCCCTCTATATAGATCTATCACTAGAGGGGTCCCGAGCAGGAGGAAGGAGGGCCTGATCCCTCTATATAGATCTATCACTAGAGGGGTCCCGAGCAGGAGGAAGGAGGGCCTGATCCCTCTATATAGATCTATCACTAGAGGGGTCCCGAGCAGGAGGAAGGAGGGCCTGATCCCTCTATATAGATCTATCACTAGAGGGGTCCCGAGCAGGAGGAAGGAGGGCCTGATCCCTCTATATAGATCTATCACTAGAGGGGTCCCGAGCAGGAGGAAGGAGGGCCTGATCCCTCTATATAGATCTATCACTAGAGGGGTCCCGAGCAGGAGGAAGGAGGGCCTGATCCCTCTATATAGATCTATCACTAGAGGGGTCCCGAGCAGGAGGAAGGAGGGCCTGATCCCTCTATATAGATCTATCACTAGAGGGGTCCCGAGCAGGAGGAAGGAGGGCCTGATCCCTCTATATAGATCTATCACTAGAGGGGTCCCGAGCAGGAGGAAGGAGGGCCTGATCCCTCTATATAGATCTATCACTAGAGGGGTCCCGAGCAGGAGGAAGGAGGGCCTGATCCCTCTATATAGATCTATCACTAGAGGGGTCCCGAGCAGGAGGAAGGAGGGCCTGATCCCTCTATATAGATCTATCACTAGAGGGGTCCCCAGCAGGAGGAAGGAGGTCCTGATCCCTCTATACAGACCACTTGGTCTGGTTTTGCGGTCACTCTTCTATGTTGCTGTATCTCTGTTCGTTGTCCGCGGAGCTGATTCCTTATCATGCGTTTGATGTTCTCTCCCGCGTAGATGTCGCAGTTCATTGTTCAGTGCCTGAACCCGTACAGGAAGCCGGACTGTAAGATTGGTCGGATCAACAACACGGAGGATTTCAAGCACCTGGCTCGCAAGGTAGAACTAACGATCTCGCTAGAAGGAAACGCGTCTGTTTTATTATGTACTAAACCGCAGCCAACTGGCCTTGTGTCTATTTAGTATATCTTGTCACATGGTAAGCAGATCGCACCTTGCAATGCTCCCAACCGAGTCTGAAAACGGCTTCGGATTTTGGCATTTTTGGGCTGCAAAGCCGCAGCACACAATTTCCAAGCTGAACTCGACCTACAGGACGCAAAAGAGTCAGACATTGGGAGGTTACCTTGTGGTTTTGAGACCGTGGCAGTGCGAATGGGATTTGGACTTTGTTGTGAAGACATTGGGAGGAGTTTGCTGATTGGTAGGAAGGCCAGTCTGAAAAACGTCCGAGAAGGCTATGTGCATATGCATTAGGGGCAGCGCAGTGGTTTGCGCTTCTGCCTTGCAGCACTGGGGGTCCCCGGTTGGTATCCCGGCCACGGTCACTATCTGCAAGGAGTTTGCATGCTCTCCCTGTGCTGGTTTGTTTCCTCCGGTTGCTCCGGTTTCCTCCCACACTCCAAAGACACGCTGGTAGGTTAATTGGCTCCTCTCTACGTTGGCCCTCTATGTATGCATGTGAGATGTATGCATCAGTCCCTACCCCTCAAGCTCCTTGAGGGGCGGGACTGACTTGAGGGTAGGGACTTCCCCCCCCCCCCCCTTCTCTTTGGTGGCTATAACAGCCTCCAAAATCTTGTAGAAAGGGTTCCTAGAAGGGCGGCCATTTGTGAGGTCCGGTCCGGAAGAGAAGGTCGGGCTCACAATCGGCATTCCGATCCACCCCAAAGCAGTCCAGTAGGTTTGAGGTCAGGACTCTGTGCAGGACACTCGAGTTCCTTCAGTCGGAATTTCTCGGCATGTGTTTGCAGTGTAGGAGGAAGCTGGAGGCAACTTGCACAGACTCAGGGAGACGAAACATCTTAGGCCCCATTCACACTGAGCGATTCGCAAATCACGCATTTGTCGCGCGATTTGCATTTTACGCGATATCGCGCAAATGGTTGCATTGAGCCAGCTAGAATCGCGGCAAAATCCGCTCCAAAAAGGGTCCTGCTGTAGCGACGCACGACCCGCAACAGCGACGGACGGCCCCATTGCCATGCATTGGAAAGCGATATCGCGCGGTAAATAGCCGCGATATCGTGGGAATTACCGCGCAGTAAATCGCTCAGTGTCAATGGGGCCTTACAGATGGAACACTGTTAGGAGATGAATCCAAAACCCCTGAAGTGCGCCCCACGTGCTGACCAATAAGACAAATATTGCTAAGATTTTAATCCTGAGACGCCGCAGCTGAAACTGATCCCGACAATTTATGCCGGGATCCGCCCAGCTGCGTGAGTGACAGCTGGCTCTGCCTATCTAGAGGCAGAGCCAGCTGTACCCGCCCCCTCCCCCGTCCGTCCCGCCAGTCAGCGCTGGAGGATCGGAGCGGGGAGTGGGGAATCCAGCCCCTCCCCTGTCACGGCAGAGAGCTGTGACAGGATCGAGAAGTAAGCGAGCGCCGGTATGTGTTCGCTCACCTCCCGATCTACTGAGCCGACCTGTGACAGTCTCATTGTCACACATCGGCTCAGATTATGAGGTGAGTGAAAATCCCCCCCCCCCCCCTCCCCCTCATAGTTCTCCTTTTTAAAGCCTAATTTTTTTTAACATCCTTTGTACTGCCGATGTCACCGTTACATTGTGTTCTGCTTCTCCTTCTGTGTAAAGCTTTCCCTTTATTTCAAGTTAAATGGTCCCAAGATTGCTTTCCCCACTTGTAGGAGGGGACTATGTGGCCTTGCGCGGTCCTACGGAGCCCCATCTTAGCCACGTGTATGTGCGCGCTCCCTGGGGGAGGGGCATTACAGGCTGGCTGAGAGGACAACGCACAGAAGACAATCCTCTGCTCCTCCAGGAGAAGTCATAGACGGTGCTGCCTCCAGACCGGCTGTCAATCACTTCCCTTGGAGGAGGAGCAGAGGCGTGGCTTGTGCGTGTAGACCTCTCAGGCTGCCTGTGCATATCAGCGCAGACAGCCTGCCCACGCCGGTGTCCTGGTAGAATCCTGGACCCGTGACAAACCTGGACCAGCGCATCACCTCTGGGGGCGTCAGCTGAACGCGCAAACGCAGAGGCACAGTGCACATTACATCAGCCGATCACGTCCAGAGTTTTCACAAGCTGTTTGCCTGCATTGCGCATGTGCGGAGAAGCCGGCGGGTCCAGACAATTCACAGACGAGGCGCCTACAGCCACATAAATAATGTATTTATATTTATTTTGTTGTTATGTGGCTGTAGGCGCCTCGCCTGTGAATTGTCTGGACCCGCCGGCTTCTCCGCACATGCGCAATGCAGGCAAACAGCTTGTGAAAATTGTGGACGTGATGTAATGTGACTGGTGATGATTGAGGATGAGCTCAGGTACAGACCGAACCCATTCCGAACCCCCGAAGGAAGCTCCTTCAGCTGCCACCCAATCAGCTGTGGCTGGGGAATTCCTCACCCACAGCTGCACGCAAGCAAAGGGGAGGGATGTTGTGACATCATTGACCTTATATGGCAACAAAAGTTTAATGATCGAACAAGCGACCCACCCCTTTGTTTATGTGCAACTGCGGGTTGAGGAATGCCCTGGCCTGCAGCTGATGGGCCTGGGTGACCCTGTGTTCTTCCAGGTTTCGGGAGAGCTCAGATTTGGACCTAGTTTGGGGAATGCCCCGGCCTGCAGCTGATTGGCCTGGGTGGCCCTGTGTTGGTTTCAGGGGAGCTCAGATTTGGACCTAGTTTGGGGAATGCCCCGGCCTGCAGCTGATTGGCCTGGGTGGCCCTGTGTTGGTTTCAGGGGAGCTCAGATTTGGACCTAGTTTGGGGAATGCCCCGGCCTGCAGCTGATTGGCCTGGGTGGCCCTGTGTTGGTTTCAGGGGAGATCAGATTTGGACCTAGTATTGGGAATGCCCCGGCCTGCAGCTGATTGGACGGATGGCCCTCTGTTGCTTCCAGGTTTTAGAGGTTTGGTCCAAACCTTCGAGCAAGCTGCGCAGAGAAAGCAGGAGGATGCGTCTGGAAAAAGATCAATGTGTATATTTGTATGCACTCGGTCTATAACACGGGTCGGCAACCTCTGCAATCCTGCTGTTGTGGAACTACAAGTCCCATGAGGCATTGCAAGACTTGACAGTCACAGGCATGACTCCCAGAGGCCAAGGCATGGTGGTATTTGTAGTTTCAGCACAGCTGGCCGCCCACCCCTGCTCTATACTGAAATGTAGAGATTCTGATTGGCTTACAGTGTCTTTTATCGTCATAGCAATTGATTTGTCTCTCCTTTTTATGAACAAGGAGCTGAAGTACTGCAAGAACCCGGAGGACCTGGACTGCAACGAGAACGTTAAACACAAATGCAAGGAGTACATCAAGAAGTACATGCAGAAATTTGGCTCCGTCTACAAGCCCAAAGAGGACGTGGACATGGAATAGCCGCCCCCTCACCCGGCGACTAAGCCTCGGCGCCCGCGACTAGCGAAGAGATCGCCCCCTCCCCAACTACACGCAGGGCGACCCCGGGGGGGTCATGAATTTCCAAGTATTAATTCCCTGACCCGTCCGAATCTCCCGGACTCCAGAAGCGAAGACGAGTGCGAGCTCCACGGACTGTTCCTGAGGATCTCTGGGGCGGGGGGGGGTGGGGGGGATCATTTAGGTCTCGTTCACACCTAGGCGTATTGCGTATGCGCGTCTGTCGCGCGTTTTTTACCGCGATTCGCTGTAAAAAAAAGTTGCGCGTTTCCGAAGTCTACTTGGCTGTATCCCAATGGAAACGCGCAACAAAACGGCCCAAAGTAGTACCTGGACCTTTTCAGGCGGGGGCCGTTTTGTAGCGCGTTAGGGACGGGCGGAAATACGCCGAGGTGGGAACGAGACCCATTGAATACAATGGGATTTATATTTTTGAGCGTTTTGTAGAGCGTTCATCGAGCGTAGAACGCGCTACAAAACGTTCAGGTGTGAACGAGGGCTAAAAGCTGAAAGACGCTCCATTCCCTCATCACTGCAATAGCTTCTCCTTATTAAAAACTTAAATTTTATTTTATTTTTTTAGTTTTTGTAGAAAAAAATAGAGGTGCACCGAAATGGAAATTTTTTTAAAACCGAAAATAAAATAAAAAATTGTCAGGCCGAAACCGAAAATGTTTTTTTTTATTTAAATTTTTTAAAATCTTTTTAATATTTAATTTATTTTTTATAATTCGGGGGAAATATTGGGGGTCTAAACAGACCCCCTGATGTTTCCCTTTTTAAAATAGAAAAAGAGATTGAGGACACTAAAGTCCTCTATCTCTTATTCTGTAGCCCCTGTTATCAATGAAGAGGAATCCTCTATACTGAGTGTTCCTGATCATTCATAACATGAGGACAGAGTGTGTTTACTATAACCACAATCATGAATGAACAGGAAGTGATGTAGATGTGATGCAGATCACTTCCTATTCATTCATAATTGAGGATATAGTAACCATACCATGTCCTCAATTATCTACAAACACTCAGCGATCACTGATCACATGACTGCTTGTACCCGCTCTCCTCTCTGACGCGCTGTCACAGGAGGCTGAGCGAGGGGGTGCGGGGAGGTGAGCTCGGCCTCCTGTGACAGCGCTGGCTGTCTCCGCCCACACGGCGCTCTGCCGGACTGTGATAGGCGGCTGAGCGGTGGGGGAGGAGAGACGCCGGCCGCTTACATCGCTCTCGTCCTGCAGCACTCGGCCGGCTGTCACTTTCTTTTCTCCCCGCTAGAACACAGAGCAGCCCCCAGCGGGGAGAAAAGAAAGCAGGGATGCGCCGATGTATCTGCAGGAAAATGGCTCTTTCGGCATTATGCCAAAAGTGCCATTTTTGGCCGATATGTTTCGGCGGCCAATTTTATATCGGTGCATCCCTAGAAAAAAAGGACCTTTTTTATTGTCAGTGATGTAGGAATACTCAGATACCATTATTTACAGACAGAGTACGAGTGCCGATACTTCCCCTCGAGTACTCGCCGATACCAATTACCGATACTTTCTTTTTTAGTGTCATGTGATGGGTTTTTTCTAAAACAATACAGACTAATGATTTTAGGATGGTGGTGGAGCGCCGGGGCCCGGTCACAGCTGCAACTCTGATAGTTCTGCCACTGACTCCAAGCTGTAGAGGGACTACAAATCCCAGCAATACAAATCCCAGCAATACATTATACAACAATGTTAGTCGGCTGCCATGAGGTCCCCAGCAAGAGCAGGACCTTACTGCAGCCGAATCCATTCCAAAATTTAAAGGGCCGGCATCGGCACTTAGTTTTGGGGCATTTTCACGAGTACTCGGCACCATTACTGGTATTGTTATTGGTGCATCCCTACTGTGATGTCATTGCTTTTAGAATGGAGAAAGTAGCTAGGCCTGCGCACAATGACGAGGCATCAATGAGGCGCTGATGTCGCCTGATTTTTGGTGCTGCTGTTTGAGACTACATTTCCCATCATGCAATGGGAATTATTTCCTTCAATGGGTGGGATCCTGGCAGGCCTGGATGGGCATGAAAAACCACGAGTCTGACCTGTCAATCATGTCGTCATGTCTTTGTGAGTGAGAGGGACCAGGAGCCTCTTGGCCTGTCAATCATGATCATGTCATCATGGGTGGGAGGGACCAGGAGCCTCTTGGCCTGTCAATCATGATCATGTCATCATGGGTGGGAGGGACCAGGAGCCTCTTGGCCTGTCAATCATGATCATGTCATCATGGGTGGGAGGGACCAGGAGCTTCTTGGTCTGTCAATCATGGTCATGTCATCATGGGTGGGAGGGACCAGGAGCCTCTTGGCCTGTCAATCATGGTCATGTCATCATGGGTGGGAGGGACCAGGAGCCTCTTGGCCTGTCAATCATGGTCATGTCATCATGGGTGGGAGGGACCAGGAGCCTCTTGGCCTGTCAATCATGGTCATGTCATCATGGGTGGGAGGGACCAGGAGCTTCTTGGTCTGTCAATCATGGTCATGTCATCATGGGTGGGAGGGACCAGGAGTCTCCTGACCTGTCAATCATGGTCATGTCATGGGTGGGAGGGACCAGACGTCTTCTGGGTTGTCAATCATGCTGTATTCATTGTAGGTGGGACAGACTGAGTGCCCTGGCCGGTCAGTGATGGCATTGTGTCCTGGTGGTTGGAACGGTCCAATCTTCACAAAGGGACTCACCAGAGACACGGAACTGTTACATTGTTTCTGTTGTAGAATAAGAAGAGACGATGAGGATTACGCGGAGGACACATTGTTACAGCTGGGAGTGAACCCGGAGCCATTCACTGCTGAGCACATCCGGGTTCAGGGTCGGCGGGTCGCTGGGGGCCGGGAGGAAAGAAATGAGGGACTCGGTGTCCCCGGGCACACAGGGGAGATGAAGAGGACGGGTCACCCCCAAATATTAATTTTGTTAAAAACTGCTGCTTGTAGCCAATTGGCGTCAGTCACAACTCTGTGTGCTATTAGTCGCCATCTCCATAAGAAGGTGCTTGTGTTTAAAGAACGGGGGCAGTAACAATCCTTCCCCTCCCCCCCCCGCACACATATATATATACGGTATATGTTATTTCATTTCTTACATTGCTCGTTAACAAAAAAAGAAGCTTTTGAGCAGGTAACCCGGCACTGACCCCTCCCCCCCACATCCAACCCCAAAGTGTATTGTCGCTCATCTTCCAGGTTGAAGTGACAACCCGACACACTTCGCGTTGGCCCAGGCTGTTTTTCAGTCGAAGATGGAATTCCACTTTACAGTTGAACTCCGAGCGCAAAAATGTTTTATTCCAATAAATTCGACACAATGAACAATATAAATCTACTTTGCACCAAATAACTTTATATACCTGTTTATTATCGTGTGATTGTAGCTGTGACAACATAACCTATGCAGGGAACAGCTGTGGGAGGAGCCCTGCAGGCCCCACCCACTACAGACTGCCTGTAGAAAACTACAGGAGTGGGAGGAGACAAGACCAGTCACCCTGCACAAGGAGATGGCAGCAGTGAGCGGGCTTTATTACAGGAGGGGGCGGAGACAAGACCAGTCACACTGCACAAGGAGAGAGAACAGCAGCGATTGGTCTTTATTACAGGAGGGGAGGAGACAAGACCAGTCACCCTGCACAAGGAGAGAGAGCAGCAGTGAGCGGTCTTTATTACAGGAGGGGGCGGAGACAAGACTAGTCACCCTGCACAAGGAGAGGGAGAGGCAGTGACCGGTCTTTATTACAGGAGGGGGCGGAGACAAGAACAGTCACCCTGCACAAGGAGGAGAACGCAGAGCGACAGGGAGAAGGTGAAATATAAGCAGATTGTACGTCACCTTGGTATACAGTATATCTCTTTCATGGCGCTGATGTCCTCGTCGTGCTGCGTTGCTGCCACCAGGGGGCGACAGGAGGTTGTCCTTCCCTCTCACCCGCCATAGTTAGTGTCAGTAACCCGATCCCCGCGGTGAGGATGTGCCCGAAATTCTGCAGTAATTATACGAACCCGTCCCCGCTAATCCCGGGACATTAGGAATGTGTATTCT
>NW_017308119.1:241397-241751 GCF_000935625.1 Nanorana parkeri | reverse complement strand
CTCTGTACAGAGACTGATGTGACTGTGGGGGGGGGAGGGGACATTAGAGTGTAAGCTACTCTGTACAGAGACTGATGTGACTGGCTCAGTGTTCTCTGTACAGCGCTGCGGTATATGTCAGAGCTATATTCACGATGAAGGAGTTTCCTGCAGCCTTTGCAGTGTAGGTTCCTGTGGACAGAAAGCCCCTTCCTTCCCCCGGGGCCCCTCCACACCCATCGTTGCTCCGACATACTGCCGCACAGCGGCGTCCTCAGTCATTCGCCTGCAGCGATTCCTCACCCGGGAAACAAAGGGAACATTCTCATTGTTCATGAAGACAAGGAATCCACGGATGATATTTCGCAATACCGT
>NW_017308119.1:240829-241368 GCF_000935625.1 Nanorana parkeri | reverse complement strand
CCCCCCCCCCCTTTAACATGCTAATGACATGTTCAATAAAACGTTTCCCTTTTCATCGCATACCTTATATTAGATCCGGTGATGTCATCACTGGGTCTCTGTGCAATGCAGGCCGATCATGGCGGGTGGGAGGGGCCGGCTGGGCGCTGTACATGGCTCTCTGAAAACATCACAGCACCCTGCCTCAGTACTCCTCTCAGGAGCCCTCAGCCCTAATGCAAGCAGTGGGTGGGGTCATGGGAGGAGTTATGCAAATATCAAAATGCCTGGATGGGTGGGTGTTCCTAGGCAGGGTGACACCCAACTGGTGACAACCCCTCCAGAGGAACAAAGCCAGAGGAAGAACTCCCGTCACTTGTCACCGATCCGTACTGACACCCTCCCACTGTGAGCCCCCGGGTGACAACGCCGAGAGGACTCATCATCCGGTGACAACGCCTTCCGCTACAATCAGATCCAAACCTATCATCTCTCTCTTCTCGTGTTTTCTAGATTCTTTCCTCTTTTCTGCCCCCGGAATTTTCTCACCCATAGACAGG
>NW_017308119.1:232118-240420 GCF_000935625.1 Nanorana parkeri | reverse complement strand
TAAAACCGACGCCGGGCTCAGGTTCCCCCCCCGGCCGCCATGACACGGCCACCTGTTCTCTCCCACTCAGCAAAATCACGTTCAGCATTGGCAAAGATTCCGTCAGGGAGGGCCCGAGTGCCCCGGGAGGGGCCCCCCGGGATCATCGCAAAATTAATCAATGAGCTCGCCCGCCTTGTTTTACACGGACAGATGTCACCATCGGGATCAACTTACCCTGAAGAGCCTTTATAGAAGGCGGTCGGGGGGGCACGGAGAGACAGGGAGAGGAGGAAACAGGGAGATGGGGGCACGGAGAGACAGGGAGACGGGGACAGTCTTTTATATATTACCTAAAAAATTGGAGTAATAAATGTTTTATATCATAACGGAGGGAAAACTGTTTTGTTTTTTTCTTCAAAAACTACAGCACTTTTTTCTTTATATAGTAAATATGGCTCCGCCCTCAACTGTCAGGACTGAAAGGGTGCACAGGGCACAGCACACACATATGACATTGTATTGCAGTGAATGGACGCTTGCCCGGCCCCTCGTGTCCTCCTCCCTCATTCTAGAAAACACAATGGTTAGAGTTCCACTTTAAATGGGTCTGTACCATGGAACGGAAGTACATCGGAATAGCCAAACCTCAATGGAGTAAAGGGAAATGTCTCCAGCATCGGGTCAGGTGACCAGTGCCATGGCATATATCAGAGGAGGACAAGTCATTCTGACTACTGAATTGTTGGCTCTGTCAGCATTGAAGTCCCTCAAGCAGAGGTCATGTGACTGTTAAATCACATGACCTGATGCCAGCCCAGTGCCAGAATTACCATAAAGGACCATAACGTACAGAAGAATGGCTGTTGATCTTCCAGAAATCCAGCGTACTCCTTCCTGTGCGGGATGACGTCAGAACCGCATGGGCAGAGAAGTGGTTTCAGGGGTCAGGAGGGGGGGTGGGGGCGGGGGTAAGGCAAGTATAAATGCTTTTAAAAGGACAAAAATGAGCATTTAACCCTCGCAGGAAAGGGGAAGCCCCTCAGTGCCAGGGTAGTTCTGTAACTCGCCCGGAGGTGCGTTGGGGTGTCATTCAGAACGAACGGCAACCCCCCGTCCCACCAACGCATGTAACGTGCATTACCGCGATGCCATAGTGTGAATGGGCCCCGACAGAGAGTCAAGGGCTGCGCATGAGAACATTGGTTCCGGATCACAAATATAAACAAGACACAAGCGTGGAGATTGGGGCCCCTGACTTACACTATGCCCGGGGGCCCCGCTATAGTCTACATTTGCCTCTGGGATCCAGAAGGAGAAGACATTGCCAATAGTAAAAGATCGGCAGGGAAAGGGTTAACATCCCAAAAAACTTGGAGATCCTCCTTATATCTCCTTCCCCCAATCCCAGGACACCAGGCTGAGGACGGGCATGACAGCAGTGTGGGCCCATCAGGTTCTATTGTATAGCACAGTGCATGTTTCAGGCACTGGGGGACCTACAGGAGGAGGAGAGCACAAGTTTTTTTTTCCATTACTTCTACAGTTCACTAAAATGATTCCCAAACTTTGTATATTCCAAAATTACCCTTGAAGTGCTTGGCATTACCCAAACTGACCACCATACCCCCTTCCTCACCAAGTCGTGCCCCAGTGTTATAATATTTCACCGGTCTTCATTTATTACTCCCTGTGACATCAACACCGGGCTTGTAAAATTCTTGCAGGGGAAGCTGCTGAGAGCTCAGTTCCCTTGTATGTAGACATGCCCCCAGAACTACATCTCCTAGGAGCCCTTTGACTGCACACAGTGGGGTCTGTTTATAAACAATTCACAGAGCCATGTGCCCTTGTGTACATCCGTTCTGTGCCAAGAGAGGGAAACACGAATGTTTGTAGTATCTCTTTTGAGGGCAAATGGAATGTAATACCACATTATGGCCACTAAGTGGCAGTGAGGAGCAACGATGAGCCTCAGCTCCATCTAGTGGCCATAAAGCGGTATTACAACACATCTGAGCAGAATGGAGGGGGTGGAGCCACTGATCGGACATTAAAGTGGATGTAAACGCCATCTGGATGATATGTCGTTTCTTTTAATTTAAAACCTCCGTATAATAAACAATTGGCATTTTTTTTTTACCTCCCGTAATATATATTTTTAATTTTTTCCCGCCCCCCCCCCCCCCCTATCTCAGTGCTGCTGATCTCCTCCAGCCACTTCCTGTCTACATGCATTCGCTCCAGCGCCAGCTGCACATCCTGTGGCTTCCTGTGACAACAGTGGCCCATGCCTGAGCTATAAGCATGGGCACAGCCTCTTGTGTAGTATTCAATAATACATTATTAAAAGAACTATGAGGTTCAGGGTTTTTCCCCATAGTTCTCCTCAGAGTCACGGGAGGACACAAACTAGCGTCCTCCCGTCACCCTAGGCTCAGTATATAGGGAGCTGGAGCTCGCGGTATACTGAGACCCCGCAGCTGAAGCATTCTCATTGTTACAGGTCGGCTAGAACTATGAGGTGAGAGTGAAAAGCCCCCCCCCCCCCCTCATAGTTCTCCTTTAAATGCCTTTTGCAATCTCTGTACAGCAGAGTTCAGACCTGGAGATGGAAGAAGCAGCAAGAAGCCAATCAGGTGTGCTATAGTAGTTTTAGAAGCATGCAGATCGCGTGAGAGAGCAGAGTGACAGAGAAATTAGCTCATCAGTCTGCTGCTTCTCCTTTCGCTGTCCAGTCACAGGCTGGGACGGGAACCTGTTAGGCAATTGGAGCAAAATAAAATGCCTTCCCCCTGCTGTGTTAATCTCAGGACCGGATGGACAGAACGACAAATCATTTGGCAGGTAAAACACCTTCAAAAAACAATGTCAGACTTTGGACCCCGACAGGCTCCCTGTAAACAAAAATCACAAAAATAAAAGCAGCTTTCCCCTTAAACACGAAGGATGACGGAACACAAAGACACCTTTTTTTTTTCTTACAAGCTCCTCATCTTTATCTGGATTTCATTTTGTAAGAATTACAAATAAAAAATGTTTATATTAAAATATTAAACACAAAATAATTACATTCCATTTCCTCCCATATTGTAAGTTTCTGTGTCAAAGTAACAAAAAAAAGTGTGTCGAGTGAGAAATGGTTTCAGTTTTTGGGCACAAAACCCGGAAGAAGAAAAAGAGTCCAAAAAAAAGGTAAAAAAAATGGCAACAAAATGATCCGCGCCGAGCCGGAAACAAAGCGTAAAATAAGAAATAAAAGAGAATGCGACACTAAAAAGGTTACAATGTGCGCGAAGGAGTGAAGATCCGGACGTAGGATTGGACTCATCCTCCGGAGGTCCATCAGGAATCTCGGACCCGTTCTTGGCCTGACGTACCGGCGGTGACGAATTGTCCTCTTGTATGTTTGTGCCGTCCACTGGCAGCACGCAAGGCACACTCGGGTATCTTAAAGGCCGAAGACGCTGGACCTCCACCAGGCACATTGTAAACGATAAAGAAACAAACAAAAACAAAAAAAGTTCCTAAATTTGGAAATATGAAGTCCCATGAGAAAGACCTCCGAGCTGCCAACATGGCTTATAGAAGTCCCATCATCCATCGATGGTCCATCAACAAGCCAACGTTCTTGGTTATCCAACGTCTTGAAGAACGCGGTTTATTGCCATTGTTTCCATAAATTTGCCTCTTCCAATGGAATTCCTAAACAGCACCGGCCTCTCTTTTTAGAGTCACGACTTCAAAATAAAAAAGGTCACCAGTCAGTTTTTGGGACACGTTTGACAAACGCTGCTCCCCAGGTCCTCACACTTTATAAAAAAGTAGTTCCTGCAGACAAATTTGGTTTCTATAGCCCAGTCCTGTCTGGGAAGAGCTTCCCCGTCATTACACAACGGAGCTGGCGTCGCTTGTGCTGTTCAGGTTCTCCACCACGTCTGCCCGCTCCATGTTGACCAAGGCCGCGCACAGAACCTCCAGGGTGGAGCCGTCCTTTGAAGACCAGTCGGTGAGCAGAGTGTGGACGGGATCCTCCCCTCTAGAGAAGGCGTCTATGGCGTCTTCCTCGTAGCCCAACAAGCTGGCCAGGCGCTGCCAGTCCTTCCCGCGGCTGGTGTCCGCCAACAAGCGCTCCACCTCTTCCTGCTTGTGTGGTGGGAGGTTGATGTAGAGTTTTGGCTCCAGTTTGGCTGCTCACCATCCCTGTGCTGAGTTCCCGGGTCTGTACACCCGCTGTGCCCATTATGAGGGGCTCCCACCATCCCTGTGCTGAGTTCCCGGGTCTGTACACCCGCTGTGCCCATTATGAGGGGCTCCCACCATCCCTGTGCTGAGTTCCCGGGTCTGTACATCTGCTGTGCCCATTATGAGGGGTTCTGACCCTCCCAGTGTTGAGTTCCTGGGTCTGCACGCCTGCTATGGTCACCCTGGTTGCGCAGTAGGAGTGAGACTACCGAAGTAGATCACTCAGAGTCAGTTTTATATTTGTAGCCATAGAAGTTCATAGCTGATAATAATAGCCCGGTTAATGTTCTTCATACAGAAAGTCGTACGGTCGGACTGCCTCCACCTTGCGGCACATCTCTGAATGCAGCGCAGTCCTCTCTGCGGTTGGGTCGGCACCCCCCAGGAGGGTTCTGGAAAGAAGGACTTACCTTTGTTCAGCTGGTTTTGCTCTTGCAGGCTGTGCGTGTCCAGGAAGACGCCGCTATCGCTGTGCAGTTTTTCGCCCTCGCCGGAAGCCGCCAGTTCGTTTGCGCGAGCTTTCGCCAACAGCTTCTTCTGCTTGCAGCTGCTGTAGCTGGAGAGGAGAGACGCCCGTTAGGATTATTATATGTATAAAAACGGTAATTTCACGGTCAGAATGGTCAGTTTTGGTGCCGTTTCTCATTCAGAGAATTAGTCACCAAAATATCAGACCGACGTGGCCACTGAATGCCGAGATCCTCAGCAATGATCACATGGTCACAGACCTGGAGAACAATCTTCTAGATTTACTACATCACATCTATAGTGATAGAAAGTATCAAATTGTGGCAAATACAAAGATTACGTTCGGTAAGCATGTACAGTAATGTGCTGCAAGGTGCGGGGCGGAGCCCACAGCAACCAATCAGACATCAGGATACTACTTGACCATTATTTTTGCTCATTACCTTGTATATCATGTATGCAGAATTGTCTTATTTGCAGAGAATCTACAATGGATTCCAGATTCTCCAGATCAGAGAGAACGGCTCGCAGATATATCTCGTTTATCAAATAAAATGTTAATCAGCAATTCTCGGAGTTCAGTCATCAATGCCGGTTACCGCCGCGAGGAGTTCTGGCCGCGTGCCGAGGATTACCGCACTTTACTATGGCTCTTTGCTGTGCAATTCTAGATAAGGCCGTGTGTCAGTAACGAGGAGATAAAACACTGCACCGAGCTCTATTTTGGGAAATGCATTTATCTCTTGGGAGTACGCTCCTTATAATGCGACTTATCTACAGGCTGCCACTGATAGGGTTACTTCTTACATCTACCGCCTCCTAGACCTTCCACCTCCAACATACTATGTCCTTCACCTACCGTGTCCTACACTTCTTGCCTCCAGTGTCTTAAATATCTCCCCCATTCTACTATGTACTACACCTATTGCCTCCTGGACCTCCTAACTACCCGCTCCAACGTACTATGTCCTTCACCTACTGTCTTCTACCTACCGGGTCTTAGGCCCGGTTCACACCTTGGGCGTTTTGTAGCGTGTTCCTGCGCTCTGCAAAACGCTCAAACACCGAAATCCCGTTATTTCCTATGGGTATGGTTCACACCTGGGCGTATTACAGGCCGTATGAATGCGCCACAAAACGTCCTATGCCCAAAGAAGTACAGGAGCTTCTTTGGGGGCGTTTTTGTCGCGCGTTTCCATTGGGATACAGCCAAGTAGCCCTCGGAAACGCACGTTTGTCGCGTGTTTTTTTTTAGAGGTAATCGCGCGACAAATGTGCATATTTGATACGCCTAGGTGTGAACCCGTCTTACACTTCCTGCCTCCAGTGTCTTAAATACCTCCCCCAACCTAGAGTGTCCTACACCTATTGCCTCCTGGAGCTCCTACCTACCTCCTATAACATACTATGTCCTTCACCTCATGTGTCCTACACTCCCTGCCTCCAGTGTCTAAAATACCTCCCCCAATCTACTATATCCTACACCTATTGCCTCCCCCCTCCAACATACTATGTCTTACAGCTACTGCTTTCTACCTACTGTGTGTCTTACACTTCTTGCCTCCGGTGTCTTAAATATCTCCTCCAACCTACTTTGTCCTACAGCTATTTCTTCTTGGACCTCCTACCATGCCCTCCACCTACTGTCTCAAACGTTCTACCATGCCCTACCTCCAACCTGCCATGTTCTTCAACTACTGCCCCCTAGAAGTACCTATTGTGTTCTACACTTACTACCTCCAGTGTTCTACCTACCACCTCCAATCTATTATGTCTTACACCTATTGCCTCCTAGATCTCTAATCTACCATGCCCTACCTACTGATTCTATCCTACCATGTTCTCCACCTACTGTCCCCTAGACCTACTACCTTCAGTGTCCCACACTAACTGCCTCCCAGTCCTTCTTGCCATGTTCAGCATACTGTGTCCTACATCTACTGCCTCATAGACCTCCTACATTGCTGGTTCTACACCTCCTCCTTCCAAACCTAGCATGTTCTACATCTTCTCCGATCCAGGTGTCCCTATGTGTTCTACAGCTCCTCCAATCGATGTGTTCTACAGCTCCTCCAATCGATGTGTTCTACACCTTCTCCAATCGATGTGTTCTACACCTTCTCCAATCTGTGTGTCCAACACCTTCTATAACCTATGTATCCAGAGTACTTGTACTTTGGAAGTCCTCTTTGCGAGTAGCCTCATGTTTTAGACTTCTGACATCTCACAGAGTGGGAAAACAATTTCCAAAAGTTTTTTTTCTCCATAAAAATGGTAGTTTGGTAAAACCTGACCGCCTATTGTATTCCAGGGGGGTAGAACTGAACATTTATAAGCGCATTCCCCTTGAGTTTGTGTCTGCCTTTATCAGGGGATTTTGTTACCACCTAGAATGCCTCCTCCTTTCCTCCTTCCCGGGGTAATAGCATTTCAGATTCGAGCATTAACGTTCTTCAAATCCCTCTGTGAAAGGAATCCTACAGCTATAAACGCACTCTGATTCAGACTATTTTTCTTATTATGGAGGAGTTTGCGGAATCTTCGTTCCCTTCGGGAAGCAAAGAAGCAAAATAGAAAAAAAAAAAAGTGGAAAAAAGAACAGCAAGGGACGAGGAGAGTGAAAGAGACGAATCTAATCCAGAGAGGGAGAGCGGCTAATCCTATTCATAGACTGGAAAGCGGCTGAGGAGCCGCTGAGAGAGACAAAAGCCGCATCACTTCCGTGGAATGTCCTCCCTAGTGAGCGCTGGACTTGGCGCAGTGGATGAAGATCTCCGCAAGAAACTTCTCATGGAATTCTGGAGGGAACCAAAAGAATATCCTTCCCACTGGAGTCCAGCAAAGTGCACCCACAATGGGTAAAGTCATAGGTGATCAGATTAGCCTGGAATGTACCGTGCTATATACAGAGTATTAAACATATGATACAGAAGGAACTCCAGCCCAGAAAGACCTTTCTCATCTCCAATAACAGAACCATTTAGATCCATCATTATAACTTGTTCATCTCACCCCTTTTTTTATAGTCTTTGTATCACCTCTCATGAAGATTTTGTTTCCTAGATGGGCAAAAATGTTCTATTTTTAGGTGAAAATGCCATTTCCCGGTCTCACACTGCAGTGCTCTGTGCTGGCAGAACCGAGTAACAGCCACACCCCACAAACTTGCAGTGCAGAAATGACAGGAGGGCGAGTCTGACGTGGTCTGTTAGCGAGTGCTGATTACGGAGTTCACTGCCAATGTACATCTGGGACGCAGGGTCCATTCCAAATGGGAGCGTCACTGAACGGGAACTATCCACGTGATGTTAGACGGCGCAGTTTAGCAAAAATCGCTATGGAGGTCAAAACTGAATTGTCACAGCCCGTAAAACTTACCACTTAAAAGCCACGTATCCGATGAGACCGACCACCACGGCAGCCAGGATGGAGCAGTAGACGGGGATAATGTTTTTACCGTGGTCGTACGGTGGGATGAAATTAGGGTAACTAGGCGATGTGCTGTTCTCGTCCTTGCGTGCATCGCCGTCCGAGCGCTTCAGAATTGGCACGTCTTTAGCTGTGGGTGAGAGAAGCGTTTTAGATGGTATAAGAAAACATTTTTATTTAG
>NW_017308119.1:230246-232078 GCF_000935625.1 Nanorana parkeri | reverse complement strand
TTACATTAAAAACCTGACCAGGAACTTGTTTTTGATGTTCAGTGTTGGAAATCAACTCCTGTGCACAAGGAAGGAGAATCTGTGTTCTGCATAGTGATATGTCAGAGGTACGGAAACAGCTAAATAATATACAAGTCACATGTGGAATAAACCATACACAAATTATATATAGATTCGATAGATAGATAGATAGATAGACTATATTGCCAAAAGTATTGGGACGCCTTTACACGCACATGAACTTTAATGGCATCCCAGTCTTAGTCCGTAGGGTTCAGTATTGGGTTGGCTCCGCCCTTTGCCGCTATAACAGCTCCGACTCTTCTGGGAAGGCGTCCACAAGGTTTAGGAGTGTGTCTATGGGAATGTTGGACCATTTGTGAGGTCAGGTACTGATGTTGGGGGAGGGGCTCGCAGTCTCCGCTCTAATTCATCCCAAAGGTGTTCTATGGGGTTGAGGTCAGGACTCTGTGCGGCCAGTCACGTTCCTCCCCCCCAAACTCCCCCATCCATGTCTTTATGGACCTTGCTTTGTGCACTGGTGCGCAGTCATGTTGGAACAGGAAGGGGCCGTCCCCAAACTCCTCCCACAAAGTTGGGAGCATGAAATTGTCCAAAATGTCTTGGTGTGCTGATGCCTTAAGAGTTCCCTTCACTGGAACTAAGGGGCCAAGCCCAACCCCTGAAAAACAACCCCACACCATAATCCCCCCTCCACCAAACTTTACACTTGGCACAATGCAGTCAGGCAAGTACCGTTCTCCTGGCAACCGCCAAACCCAGACACGTCCATCGGATTGCCAGACAGAGAAGCGTGATTGGTCACTCCAGAGAACACGTCTCCTCTTCTCTAGAGTCCAGTGGCGGCGTGCGTTACACCACGGCATGCCACGCTTTGCATTGCACTTGGTGATGTAAGGCTTAGATGCAGCTGCTCGGCCATGGAAACCCATTCCATGAAGCTCTCTACGCACTGTTGTTGCGCCAATCTGAAGGCCACATGGAGTTTGGAGGTCTGTAGCTATTGACTCTGCAGACAGTTGGCGACTTCTGCGCACTGTGCGCTTCAGCATGCGCTGACCCCGCTCTGTCATGTGACGTGGCCGACCACTTCCTGGCTGAGTTGCTGTTGTTCCCAGTTGCTTCCACTTTGTTATAATCCCAGTAACAGGTGACCGCGGAATATTTAGTAGCCGGGAAATGTCACGGAACACCTGAATCACATGATCTGGAGGGGTGTCCAAATACTTTTGCCAATATAGTGTACACACACACACACACACACACACACACAGTCCACATGTTGCAACACTTAAACTATTCATTGTAACAAAGTTAAGTTAACAATGTTTCCCAACAAGCTGCAGTTTCGGGGGTTACGTCAGCCCTTCAAGGCAAGAAAAACAATCTGATACCCGACACGGTAATATATACAAAGCAGGAACTGGAAACATTGTAAATAGATAATTATATACAAACGGCTTACAGAGAAACAACAAGATACTCGAGTATTCATACTGATACATATTGGGAGACGCATGGAGATATGTTACACATTGATAACCATTCATTTCTGTATCTCTCAATATGTATCAATGTGTATGTTTGAGTCTCTTGTTTTCTCTCCAAATGGTAAAATATTAATCACAAAGAGAATGTAAAAGGAATAAAGAAAAGGGGTAAAAAAAGAAGAACCAATGAAATTGAAAGAAAGAAATGCGGATCAGGTTCGGAGTTCTGGCCCCGGGGGCCGGAGGGTGACACGGTGATGACGCGTCATGGGAATATTCAGAAAAATGTCCTGCAATTGAGAGGGGGGAAGAGGGAGAGAG
>NW_017308119.1:226621-227571 GCF_000935625.1 Nanorana parkeri | reverse complement strand
GACACTTCTGATTAAGGGGGAGATGTAAGTGAGCCATTGGTTGTCAACTTACAAGGTATTGGGGGGTTTCAAAGGTGCACCCCAATTAAGATCTTCAAAAGGGGCCCACATATAATATACATTACATTGTCACTTAGCACAGTAAAGCCATTTTAGAACAGAAGGTATTCACGCGTCTCATTCCATCACATCCTAAAAACCAGGAATATTCCTCTTTGTGGGCACCGGAGATCCTATTTAAAGATCCTTGCTCGGGCACTTCCTGTTATAGGGTGACAACACCTTGTCCCATTTTCCCAGATGTTTTATCGTGTTGTCACCCAGTCACAAGGGCTTCAAATGGAGATCACATGTAGCCATTTGGACACATTACAAAGACATGGCCCAATGTTGTCACCATGAGGGAATCTGCCCCAAGAAAAGCCACGTAGCCATCACTGCAGTGCATGTAGACAGAGGAGATGGCCATGGTGAAACAGCCACCTGTAGCCTACCCTTTGAGTTCTGGTGATATGCACCCAAGAATCTGCGTCTGCTCCAGTATGGGAAAGACTCCACCTGCATGTCTGCCAGCGACAAGACAGCGAGTGTGGAGATGGACATTTGTAATCTCCATTGGAAGCCTGTAACAGGGTGACAACATTACAACACGACTGGGAGATAGGGACAGAGCGTTGTCACCCCATAACAGAAGTGCCACAAGGAGGACACCGGGGAATATTTTACTTAAAGCTGCAGATTGAAAAAGACTGACAAGGAGTTGTGAAATGACATTAACATGGTAAAGCTTAGAAGAGAGATGATTGGCTTCATGTGTACTTTTAAAAGATGGCGAGGCGAGGGGGTTTAAGTGCAGGGCAGATGCCTCCAATGATGACTTAGGTTAAAAACCACGACCGGGCAAGGTTTTCGTACTACATTCCCTGGTAAGCCTCAGTTGGGGAGGGGAG
>NW_017308119.1:216403-225879 GCF_000935625.1 Nanorana parkeri | reverse complement strand
CTGTGGAGGCCCCATAGACATTGATTTGCTGTTGGGTCCTCCCAGACTGGAGGCAATCAATCATGACCCGGCCAGTGAGCAGTATCCTCTCTATCTGCCAGCACACGCTATAGGCTCAGCTGGGCATGCATGTTAAGTGACTCCAGTAAGGTGGAGGGGCCAGATACCCCCATAATGGCTCATCTCATGGCCTAGCACCCCCTAACCAACCAATACCATACTGGAGAATCGTGACCGGTCGCTATAATGTCTCCCAAATGGTCAATTATCAGCAGAGGTTCCTTCTCGGTGGCCATGGGCAGAAACCTTCATCTCAGATGGCCCGAATATTCAGGTTTATGAATCAGTCCGGAAAGAAGTGTTTTTATGGATCGGGCCCCCAGCCCCGTAAACCCCCCCCCCCAAAATGCGGAGAAGGTGCGGTGCCGCATTCACCCCTCAGACAGAAGATTGCGCCAGGGCCCAGCGGTGTGGCCTTCAAAAGGACAGACAGTTGTGTCTCCGACCATCATTCCAGACCATGAGATGATTGCCGGACACAGACTGCAGCCAGTTATCAGGTCAGAGGAGTGTTTGCCGGCCCAGATCACAGATAAGATTGTGCAAAGCCGCCGGCACAGCAATGCCGGCGGCCATAAAAGACCCCCCCCCACCCCCACCGGGGCTGCCGATCAATGGCGTCCATTCGTCTCATTACTGCTGGAGAGGAATGTGACCGAATACACGGCCCGATACCGGCCAAGGAATGTCACTGTGTATATAGAGGCGGGGGTAATCTTATTTTTATATGGCACCAACATATTCTGCAGTGCTGTACAGAGAACACTGAGCCTCTGCACCAGAGGAGCTTACACTGTAATGTCCCCCACAGTCACAGACTATTATTACATATTATATAGCTCTGACATATACCGCAGTGCTGTACAGAGGACACTGAGCCAGTCACATCAGTCTCTGTACAGAGGAGCTCACACTCTAAAGTCCCCCCCCCCCCACAGTCACATCAGTCTCTGTACAGAGGAGCTCACACTCTAAAGTCCCCCCCCCCCCACAGTCACATCAGTCTCTGTACAGAGGAGCTCACACTCTAAAGTCCCCCCCCCCCCACAGTCACATCAGTCTCTGTACAGAGGAGCTCACACTCTAAAGTCCCCCCCCCCCCACAGTCACATCAGTCTCTGTACAGAGGAGCTCACACTCTAAAGTCCCCCCCCCCCCACAGTCACATCAGTCTCTGTACAGAGGAGCTTACACTCTAATGTCCCCTCCCCCACAGTCACATACTATTATGTCTTCCTTCCTGGTGACACCTCCACTCTCTCCGTTCTTGTCCTGGTGTCACTGGGGGTGACCAGGGCAGCAACTAAACATCCGCAGTAGTTGGGACTCTTACACACTCTACTGGAAAGGAAAAAACATTTCTGGTCACACATCCCCTCCGCTGGCTGTCGCTGCTTCACTTACAATGAGCTCTGTCAGGGCTATAAGGAAGGGATTAATGAGACAATCAGGGGGAGAGGCTGAGCACAGACACTGGGCCGCGCCGCGCCTGGAAATCTCCATTATGGAAGCTCTCAGCTTGAGATGTGCTGCTGCCAATGCCACTCAGTTCAAAGCGCTTTAATAATATCATAGCCGGTGCTGAGCCCTGGGAGAGACCCCCCACCCCACCCGCTGCTCCATTCACAGCAACCCCTGCAAATTCCCATCCCTCCGAGAAAACACAACGGCTGCAGCTGCGGAGTCCTGGGCACCAGTACAGGCGCTGCAGAGGGTGCATGTGTGACGCCAAGGTCACAGCTCCTCCCCTAATAATTACCAGATGTGACATTGCATCGTGTTCTGCACAGCACTATGGGCTTCAAAGAGATGATCATTAGATAGCAATATGACCATGCTGCACGTCCTTCCAAAATAGTGTCTCTGCCCCTCCCACAATGGTGAGATTTCCTCCAGTAGTTTGTGTCTCTGCCCCTCCCACAATGGTGAGATTTCCTCCAGTAGTTTGTGTCTCTGCCCCTCCCACAATGGTGAGATTCCCCCCAGTAGTTTGTGTCTCTGCCCCTCCCACAATGGTGAGATTTCCTCCAGTAGTTGATGTATCTGCCCCTCCCACAATGGTGAGATTCCCCCCAGTAGTTTGTGCCTCGGCCCCTCCCACAATGGTGAGATTTCCTCCCATAGTTTGTGCCCCTCCCACCAGTGATCATGTGACACCTACCCATACACAGAATGTCGTGATGTTCCGTACAGTCGCCAATCTGCACCTCGGTCTCCTTACACTCGGTCCGGCACGGCTGACAAGGAGACATGCTGCTCTTCACCTCCGAGTAGAAGCCTTTGGGGCACTGCTGGCATTCCGTGTTCTCTGTGCGGGAACAGTTCCTGATCACACCGAAGCCCTTCCCGCACACCCGGCAGGGGAAGCATTGGCTGCTGGTGTTATCCAAGTGCAAGTACTGGCCATTGGGGCAGCGTGGCCGGCACAGCTCTGTGGCACCGTTCACCTTCAGTAATGTGGAATCTGGGGAAGTGCATGAAAATGTCAGTGAGAGAACTAAGACACCAAAATTACATTGTCCCTAAACCATTGTAGTTTTTCTTCAAGCCCCTCCCACAATGGTGAGATTTATTCCCAGTAGTTTGTGTCTCTGCCCCTCCCACAATGGTGAGATCTCACTAAGACACCAAAATTACATTGTCCCTAAACCATTGTAGTTTTTCTTCAAGCCCCTCCCACAATGGTGAGATCTCACTAAGACACCAAAATTACATTGTCCCTAAACCATTGTAGTTTTTCTTCAAGCCCCTCCCACAATGGTGAGATCTCACTAAGACACCAAAATTACATTGTCCCTAAACCATTGTAGTTTTTCTTCAAGCCCCTCCCACAATGGTGAGATCTCACTAAGACACCAAAATTACATTGTCCCTAAACCATTGTAGTTTTTCTTCAAGCCCCTCCCACAATGGTGAGATCTCACTAAGACACCAAAATTACATTGTCCCTAAACCATTGTAGTTTTTCTTCAAGCCCCTCCCACAATGGTGAGATCTCACTAAGACACCAAAATTACATTGTCCCTAAACCATTGTAGTTTTTCTTCAAGCCCCTCCCACAATGGTGAGATCTCACTAAGACACCAAAATTACATTGTCCCTAAACCATTGTAGTTTTTCTTCAAGCCCCTCCCACAATGGTGAGATCTCACTAAGACACCAAAATTACATTGTCCCTAAACCATTGTAGTTTTTCTTCAAGCCCCTCCCACAATGGTGAGATCTCACTAAGACACCAAAATTACATTGTCCCTAAACCATTGTAGTTTTTCTTCAAGCCCCTCCCACAATGGTGAGATCTCACTAAGACACCAAAATTACATTGTCCCTAAACCATTGTAGTTTTTCTTCAAGCCCCTCCCACAATGGTGAGATCTCACTAAGACACCAAAATTACATTGTCCCTAAACCATTGTAGTTTTTCTTCAAGCCCCTCCCACAATGGTGAGATCTCACTAAGACACCAAAATTACATTGTCCCTAAACCATTGTAGTTTTTCTTCAAGCCCCTCCCACAATGGTGAGATCTCACTAAGACACCAAAATTACATTGTCCCTAAACCATTGTAGTTTTTCTTCAAGCCCCTCCCACAATGGTGAGATCTCACTAAGACACCAAAATTACATTGTCCCTAAACCATTGTAGTTTTTCTTCAAGCCCCTCCCACAATGGTGAGATCTCACTAAGACACCAAAATTACATTGTCCCTAAACCATTGTAGTTTTTCTTCAAGCCCCTCCCACAATGGTGAGATCTCACTAAGACACCAAAATTACATTGTCCCTAAACCATTGTAGTTTTTCTTCAAGCCCCTCCCACAATGGTGAGATCTCACTAAGACACCAAAATTACATTGTCCCTAAACCATTGTAGTTTTTCTTCAAGCCCCTCCCACAATGGTGAGATCTCACTAAGACACCAAAATTACATTGTCCCTAAACCATTGTAGTTTTTCTTCAAGCCCCTCCCACAATGGTGAGATCTCACTAAGACACCAAAATTACATTGTCCCTAAACCATTGTAGTTTTTCTTCAAGCCCCTCCCACAATGGTGAGATCTCACTAAGACACCAAAATTACATTGTCCCTAAACCATTGTAGTTTTTCTTCAAGCCCCTCCCACAATGGTGAGATCTCACTAAGACACCAAAATTACATTGTCCCTAAACCATTGTAGTTTTTCTTCAAGCCCCTCCCACAATGGTGAGATCTCACTAAGACACCAAAATTACATTGTCCCTAAACCATTGTAGTTTTTCTTCAAGCCCCTCCCACAATGGTGAGATCTCACTAAGACACCAAAATTACATTGTCCCTAAACCATTGTAGTTTTTCTTCAAGCCCCTCCCACAATGGTGAGATCTCACTAAGACACCAAAATTACATTGTCCCTAAACCATTGTAGTTTTTCTTCAAGCCCCTCCCACAATGGTGAGATCTCACTAAGACACCAAAATTACATTGTCCCTAAACCATTGTAGTTTTTCTTCAAGCCCCTCCCACAATGGTGAGATCTCACTAAGACACCAAAATTACATTGTCCCTAAACCATTGTAGTTTTTCTTCAAGCCCCTCCCACAATGGTGAGATCTCACTAAGACACCAAAATTACATTGTCCCTAAACCATTGTAGTTTTTCTTCAAGCCCCTCCCACAATGGTGAGATCTCACTAAGACACCAAAATTACATTGTCCCTAAACCATTGTAGTTTTTCTTCAAGCCCCTCCCACAATGGTGAGATCTCACTAAGACACCAAAATTACATTGTCCCTAAACCATTGTAGTTTTTCTTCAAGCCCCTCCCACAATGGTGAGATCTCACTAAGACACCAAAATTACATTGTCCCTAAACCATTGTAGTTTTTCTTCAAGCCCCTCCCACAATGGTGAGATCTCACTAAGACACCAAAATTACATTGTCCCTAAACCATTGTAGTTTTTCTTCAAGCCCCTCCCACAATGGTGAGATCTCACTAAGACACCAAAATTACATTGTCCCTAAACCATTGTAGTTTTTCTTCAAGCCCCTCCCACAATGGTGAGATCTCACTAAGACACCAAAATTACATTGTCCCTAAACCATTGTAGTTTTTCTTCAAGCCCCTCCCACAATGGTGAGATCTCACTAAGACACCAAAATTACATTGTCCCTAAACCATTGTAGTTTTTCTTCAAGCCCCTCCCACAATGGTGAGATCTCACTAAGACACCAAAATTACATTGTCCCTAAACCATTGTAGTTTTTCTTCAAGCCCCTCCCACAATGGTGAGATCTCACTAAGACACCAAAATTACATTGTCCCTAAACCATTGTAGTTTTTCTTCAAGCCCCTCCCACAATGGTGAGATCTCACTAAGACACCAAAATTACATTGTCCCTAAACCATTGTAGTTTTTCTTCAAGCCCCTCCCACAATGGTGAGATCTCACTAAGACACCAAAATTACATTGTCCCTAAACCATTGTAGTTTTTCTTCAAGCCCCTCCCACAATGGTGAGATCTCACTAAGACACCAAAATTACATTGTCCCTAAACCATTGTAGTTTTTCTTCAAGCCCCTCCCACAATGGTGAGATCTCCCAGTAGTGGTGTCTCTGCCCCTCCCCCATTGGTGAGATCTCCTCCCAGTGGTTGTGTCTCTGCCCCTCCCACAATGGTGAGATATCCTCCCAGTAGTTGTGTCTCTGCCCCTCCCACAATGGTGCGATCTCCCAGTAGTTTGTGTCTCTGCCCCTCCCACAATGGGGACATTTCCCCCCAGGTTGTGATTTATTTTCCTCCTCCTCCTCCTAATCTCGGATTTCGGATCTGGGTGGAGTTGGTGTTCACTTACCGTTGCATTGGTCACATTTGGTGTCAGAGTCTCCACATGGCACAAACACCCCGGAGCCCAGCGGGCACTCAGCGCAGCACACGTCCGCCTCGTTGAACATCCCGCTCCTGCACACATAGGCGGTCACCACCTGCGAAGGAAAGAGAAGAATAAGATTGAGACTACAACTCCCATCATTCATTTCCATTTCATTGTAGAACTTTAATGTAACTTGAACGAGGCGGACGAGTCAGGAGAGAGTCAGAGACCGGGGGACATGTTAAAGGAGACTGCTAGACATCATCATTGGAACTTCAGTCTCTGACCGCCCCCCCAGGGAACGAGTCTCCGGTCCCTGACCTTCCCATAGTCTCTGACCTTCCCATAGTCTCTGACTGTCTCTTGCAATTGGCGTGTTGATTGCAATGATCGCCAGCTGTGCTGTAGACAAATCACTAGTATTGATAACGTGTCTCTGATCAATAATTGTCCCGTGTGATCGGTGTCACGGGTTGTTTTTGTACCCAGAATGTTCATTGTATATTACAGGAGCCTTATCCCCCCTCCATGTTGACCCCTCCCATCCCCCATCCCAGGGACATTAGCATGCGATGGGCCCGCTTTGCACATCACAGGGTCTTTTTAGGAAATGGATTAGAATAGACACGGAAGCTGCGGAAACATTCGGTCTGGTTATTTCCGGGATTCGGATCCGAAATTCAACTCGGTTCGGGATTCGGATTAAATCCAAATTTCGTTCGTTTCGGAGTTTGCGAATATCACAGAAAACCAGATACAGATATTAAAAGGAGAACTATGAGGGGGAGGGGCTTTTCACAATGAGACTGTCACAGGTCGGCTCAGTAGATCTGCCTCTAGATAGGAGGAGCCAGCTGTCAGTCACGCAGCTGGGCGGATCTCGACATCGATGTCGGGATCCGCTCTGGCTGCGGCGTCTCAGTATACCGCGAGTTGTAGCTCCCTATATACTGAGCTTAGGGTGACGGGAGGACGCTAGTTGTGTCCTCCCGTTACCCTAAGGAGGACTATGGGGAAAAGCCTTAACCCCATAGTTCTCCTTTTGATCCTAAAGCCGAGGCTCCCCGACCCGAATGGCATTCAGGATCCGAATTTTCAAATTGTATTTAAATGATCCCCAATGCCATTCGGGTCGGGGAGCCTCGGCTTTAGGAATATCTGTTTGCCCTTTCGGATGCATTAAACGGAAAAACACATCTGATTGGCCGGAAAAGTCACATGTCCCACTCAGTTTAGTTTTTGACGGGATCCGAAATCCGGAAAAAGGAAATTTCGGATTCAGACGCATTGCGGAAAATTCGTACGAATCGCCATTCGGAACTAAACGAATCGCAAGCGTCCAGACCGGAACCCGTCACACATAGGAGCGCCAAACACGTGTTTATCTGATTGGCCGGAAAAGTCACATGTCCCACTCAGTTTAGTTTTTGACGGGATCCGAAATCCGGAAAAAGGAAATTTCGGATTCAGACGCATTGCGGAAAATTCGTACGAATCGCCATTCGGAACTAAACGAATCGCAAGCGTCCAGACCGGAACCCGTCACACATAGTCTATATGGAAGTATTGGGGGGTCTACTAGCCCCCCGATGTCTCAGGTCCTCTATATGGAGGTATTGGGGGGGGGGTCTACTAGGCCCCCAATGTCACCGGTCCTCTATATGGAGGTATTGGGGGGGGTCTACTAGCCCCCCAATGTCTCAGGTCCTCTATATGGAGGTATTGGGGGGTCTACTAGCCCCCCGATGTCACAGGTCCTCTATATGGAAGTATTGGGGGGTCTACTAGCCCCCCGATGTCTCAGGTCCTCTATATGGAGGTATTGGGGGAGGGTCTACTAGGCCCCCAATGTCACCGGTCCTCTATATGGAGGTATTGGGGGGGTCTACTAGCCCCCCGATGTCTCAGGTCCTCTATATGGAGGTATTGGGGGGGGGGTCTACTAGGCCCCCAATGTCACCGGTCCTCTATATGGAGGTATTGGGGGGGGTCTACTAGCCCCCCAATGTCTCAGGTCCTCTATATGGAGGTATTGGGGGGTCTACTAGCCCCCCGATGTCACAGGTCCTCTATATGGAAGTATTGGGGGGTCTACTAGCCCCCCGATGTCTCAGGTCCTCTATATGGAGGTATTGGGGGAGGGTCTACTAGGCCCCCAATGTCACCGGTCCTCTATATGGAGGTATTGGGGGGGTCTACTAGCCCCCCGATGTCTCAGGTCCTCTATATGGAGGTATTGGGGGGGTCTACTAGCCCCCCGATGTCTCAGGTCCTCTATATGGAGGTATTGGGGGGGGGTCTACTAGGCCCCCAATGTCACCGGTCCTCTATATGGAGGTATTGGGGGGGGTCTACTAGGCCCCCATCTGCCTCTAGATAGGAGGAGCCAGCTGTCAGTCACGCAGCTGGGCGGATCTCGACATCGATGTCGGGATCCGCTCTGGCTGCGGCGTCTCAGTATACCGCGAGTTGTAGCTCCCTATATACTGAGCTTAGGGTGACGGGAGGACGCTAGTTGTGTCCTCCCGTTACCCTAAGGAGGACTATGGGGAAAAGCCTTAACCCCATAGTTCTCCTTTTGATCCTAAAGCCGAGGCTCCCCGACCCGAATGGCATTCAGGATCCGAATTTTCAAATTGTATTTAAATGATCCCCAATGCCATTCGGGTCGGGGAGCCTCGGCTTTAGGAATATCTGTTTGCCCTTTCGGATGCATTAAACGGAAAAACACATCTGATTGGCCGGAAAAGTCACATGTCCCACTCAGTTTAGTTTTTGACGGGATCCGAAATCCGGAAAAAGGAAATTTCGGATTCAGACGCATTGCGGAAAATTCGTACGAATCGCCATTCGGAACTAAACGAATCGCAAGCGTCCAGACCGGAACCCGTCACACATAGGAGCGCCAAACACGTGTTTCTGATATGTATGTATGTATGTATGTATGTATGTATGTATGTATGTATGTATGTATGTGGGGGGAGGGGATAAAAGATTTTGGGTGCGTTACTGTAATCTTATTTTTGGCCCCCAATGTCACCGGTCCTCTATATGGAGGTATTGGGGGGGGTCTACTAGCCCCCCAATGTCTCAGGTCCTCTATATGGAGGTATTGGGGGGTCTACTAGCCCCCCGATGTCACAGGTCCTCTATAGGGAGGTATTGGGGGGTCTACTAGCCCCCCGATGTCTCAGGTCCTCTATATGGAGGTATTGGGGGGTCTATTAGCCCCCCAATGTCACCGGTCCTCCATATGGAGGTATTGGGGGGTCTACTAGGCCCCCGATGTCACAGGTCCTCTATATGGAAGTATTGGGGTTCTCTTGCTGGGGGATTTGCCATTGAACTCATATCGCAGAGATTGCAGCAGCAGGAGTGAGACTGCACAGCAGCAGGAGATCTCACCAGCAGATGAAGTGGGTGAAACCCGACCGCGGCCATCCCCCGCCCTGCGGAGCCAATACAAACACGGAGCGCGCTGCGGTGCCGGACAAGACGCCATTCTTCCAGCGCCGCCGCCCTCGTCCAATCAGCGGCTCGGGTTTCCGTGTTTGTGGAATGA
>NW_017308119.1:215065-216273 GCF_000935625.1 Nanorana parkeri | reverse complement strand
AGAGAACACAGGTATATAGCTCTGACATATACCGCAGCGCTGTACACTGAGCCGGTCACATCAGTCTCTGTACAGAGGAGCTGACACTCTAATAAACCTTCCGGTATGTTTTGGAGGAAGTTGGGGGAGGGGACTCAGACACGCCCAGCCATGAAACACAGCGCGTCAATGGAGAAGGGAGTACGGCAGCATCCGACGGAAGCTTCTCACACAGGCTTTGGGGTGAATAATGAGTAAAGAGGATGAGAGAAGTGAATCACCCGGGACGGATCTTGTTCTCATTAGGCCGCGTTTCCCGCTCTCCGGTTACAGGCCGCCGCCCGATCCATATTTGGGGAGGACGCCGCTGTCTGTCTCTCGGCATCTGGGAGGGGGACCCCCAACCCGGAGGACACAGCCAGAGTCTCTTCCTCTGATCTGCTGTCCCTGGAATTGTCTCTCGCCTGGAACTCCCAGCCAATTCCTGGAGTACATAGGGGAAGGCAACTACAACCCTCCAGCTGTGCCGAAACTACAAAACCCATCATGCCTCAGCTTCTGTGGGGGTCATGCCTGTGGCTGCCAGAGTCTTGCAATGGCTCATGGGACTTGTAGTTCCCCAACAGCGGGAGTACCAAGGTTGCCTACCCCTGACTAAGGACCTCATACAAGCATCCACTTCTATCTGTGTCGTCATTTCCTGTCCCAGACACCAAACAGGAAGTGATGCGAAATCTCCCCAAAGACACAGACGGCTATGAGAACTTATTGGAGCTTCTGACCTTTCCTCAGAACTCTACAGATGGGGGCAGACGGATGAATCGCACGTTGCCGCGCTCAGAGGGGGGGACTGAACACTCATCCAAACAACCAACCGAAGGAGACAATGAAATAGCTGCCCCCCCCTCCCCCAGCACAGATCACACCGAGCAGGGGCCCGAGACTCGAGATGGGGGGCCCCCCCCCAGAGAATGGATTTTGAAAAACCTGACCCTCGTGGTAACGATTACTTCCGTTACAATGTATCCATGTCTCTGATACAATGTAGTTTTTACCCAAATACATGTGCCTAGGACCGCCCACTCCTCCAGACTGACACCCGCCCATCACGACATTCCGATATTTGCATAACTCCTCCCCAAGAGCCCGCCCACTGCTTGTACCAGGCCCGAGGGCTCTTGAGAGAAGAAGCACTCAGGCAGGGAGCTGTGATGTTTTCAGCAAAGAGA
>NW_017308119.1:213064-213497 GCF_000935625.1 Nanorana parkeri | reverse complement strand
TCGGGTAACCATCACAAAGAAAACTAGAAAAACAAGCAAATGCAAGGTACAATTACTAGATTACCATTAATAAGCCCCATACACACATTCTAAATAAAACCCTAAAAAAATAATAATAATAAATAAATAATAAAATAAAATCACATTTTCCTTTTTAACCAAATTTGGCCCAAGAAAACCGAACGAGCGCGAGTTTCTTTTTTACAATTTGTAATTTGGCGGCAAAGCCAACTTGGACTTCTCATTCCCTTATTGGGGGAGCAGCCTTGTCCAATGAAAGTTCCAGTTTTATGTTCCGTCTTTAGAAGTTTGGACATCGTCCAGCGTCGCTGAGCTAATAATAAATAATAATGTGTTAATTAGAGAGATCCGAACACGTTATTCCCAGAGCGCGGCGCAGCGCTATTCCCGGCCAGAAGGACCCGCCGACCCG
>NW_017308119.1:211849-212216 GCF_000935625.1 Nanorana parkeri | reverse complement strand
AACCAGGGGTAGCCAAACTCCGGCCCTCCAGCTGCGGGTGACACTACAAATCCCATGATACATCTCTCTCCGGGAGTCATGTCTGTGGCTGTGAGAATCTTGCAATGCCTCATAGGATTTGTAGTTCCACCACAGCTGGAGTTTGGCTACCCCTGTTTTAAACTAAGGACGTTGGCGTGCGTTGTGGTTCACTACTATCAACCTGTGCTGCCTTACTGCATGTTACATGCATTACCCGCTGACCCCCGATAGAAACCCGGTGTGCTTAGAACTTCCTGTGCACAGAACTGAAATCTCTCACCAGCTCTCTTCTGTGAACTAGAGAATGCCCCCCCCCCCCTCTTTTAGTGAAAAGGCGGGGGGGGGG